>NW_020536999.1:67275171-67298491 GCF_003426905.1 Ctenocephalides felis | reverse complement strand
TTTTCTCATGTTTTCAGCAAGATTTAACTTTCTTGTATTCATAGTTAACAATTAACATTTGGAATATAAAAATACAATCTCTAAATATTTACTTTAGAAAAAAACCGCTATCAACGTTACTGACTAAATTAAATAACTTATAAATATTTATTGATAATTTCAATGTGAATCTGAATAATGGACACCAACGTACTTAATTTATAATTATTTCAAAAAAGTTATAAAATTTAGTAAAATTTTAGCAAAACATTTAATTAAAATAAGAATATATTTCTAAGATAAATTATATAAGAAAATATAAGGTCATTAAACTATTTTGAATTAAGATAAATTAAAATGCAAAAACCAAAAAAAATATATTAACTAACTAACTAAATAAATAACTTAATTTTACGCGAACGGAATCGCGGGTACTAGATAAGATAAGATAGAATAACCTAAAATACATATTTTTTTAAATAAATGTAACCTAAGTAATGCCCTGTTGCATCAACTTCCTGTCAAAAAGGTCCCGTCAAAATCGGTTCAGCCTTTTCGGAAATTAGCCCAAACAGACAGACAGACAACAATTTAAAATGTTAGTTTGACATATATACGCCATTTATATTCATGAGCATGTATCAAAAAAACGACTATTTCAATACAATATTTGTACTTATTATTAAAATCTCTATATGATATCTGACAATTTACAGATACTTCAATTTTATTTATATAAATAGATGGCTTATTTATATACCAGGCATTAGTTCATGATATAATGGATAAGCGCCCTATTTTTATTCCTTCAAATCAAAATTCTTCGCGCTCTTGTAATATTCACCTGAGAACATGAATCAAAAATGTAAATTTCCAATTTAAAAACTTATTATGCTATTTCCTTCCAGATAAAAGCAATAAAAAAGATGGTAAAGGCAAAAGGGTTGCAGCGAACTGTTGAAAGCCTGCGAAGAAAGATTAGACAAGATCAATCGCGTAAAGGAAAAATGTAAGTCGAAATTACATAACTAGAAAAAATGATTGTGAACGAATTTGTAGCAATATTGCGTAAAATTCCTAGGAAATAGCTCTTAGTTCTACAAATTATAATTTCAAATCCCCCATAAAACAGATTTATTTGTTCTTTAACCATTCTTTCCAAAACATCCCAATATATCAGTATCATAAGAGCCCATTATACAGCAGTTTCTTCAAGATAAATTTTAACTTTAGTGCAGGCGGGGCACAAAGGTCTAATTTGTCTTTCAGGAATTATTCTGTAAAAACCAAACCAGCATTATCAAAACAAATAACACATATATCCAACAAATAACACAGTTTAGTAAAATTTTAAAAAGGTACAGCCAAGATGCAAATATATTACCACTAGTCTTACTTTTATTTTAAAAAGATTTTACTAAATAATAGCTATACACTACTTAAACAACGCGTTAATCAATTTTATTTTCAAAGTTACCAGTTTTCTGTTGTTTGTTGTTTCTTGTCTTCTGGGTTACATGTCTATAAGACTATCTGTCTACCTCTCTACCTGTCTAATTTACTAATTCACCAATTTAGCTGTTCACCAATTTACCTACCTATCAACCATCAATCCACCATTTTACCTGTCTACCAATTTACCTGACAAGCCGTTTTACATATCTACCGATTTATCTGTCAACCTGTATATCTGTCTATATATTTATCTATCTACCAATTGTCCTGCCTGCCATTTTACATATCCTGCAATTTATCTGTCCATCAGTTTACCTATCTACCAATTTACCTGTCTTTTCGTTCATCTTTTAACTATCTATTTAATTATTTACTTTTTCAATTGTTTACCTGTCTGCCGGTATACTTGTCTATCAGTCTGCCAGTCTACCAATTACAAATTAATTAAATAGTTATAATACGATACTAATTATTACAAATAAGGTATTTTTGATAGGCGGTTCAAAACTTAGGGTTATATGTGGCTTATATATACATATTGTAAAAGTTAAAAAATAAAATTGACTGAAAAAATATTTAGAAAGTCTTCGGGGAGGCCAACCCCTACCAATTGGCTTAGAATTAGAATTGGAAGAACTATTAATTTATTCAATCTCTTGTAAAATTTGTTTTTTTTAACTTATTTTCTTTTCATTTACTATTTTCTTATTGTTTACATATCTATATATATATATTACTTATAATATACATTTATTCAGGTATCATGAAATCAACAAAGAAACTAGTTATTAGTGGCATTTGCTTTAATGCAAGTTACTTCAATTTCCCGACATGTGCAAATAATAAATAATCGACTAAACCAATGATAAATCAATGATTCATAAGAACTTTTTAAATATGCTAAATTGATGTAGGTTAAAGAAATGTGGGAAACCATTGCAGATTAATAATATATTTCGCTAAGCATTTGAATTTTGAATATCAGATCAGAATTTTTGGGTAAAACATGCTTGAAAAATTTTGCACTTTGCTACTAATTTTAAAGAAACGACTCTCAGCCGATCATCGCGCAGATCTTTGATCATTTCCACCGTTTTTGAGAAAACGTCGACGAGAATCAAAAATCGGCTCACATACACAAACGCGGCCATACACACACACATACTTTTCGAAAATCAAGAAAATAAAAATTAGCAGGATTTTGTCGCCAAATTCAACATTAAACATCTTCCGCTTCGGGAAGTTTGCCGAAAATTTCTTCGGCAAGTTTCCTTAAATATAATGTAAATATATAAATAAAATGTATGGAATGATGATTCGACAGATCCCAAAATATTAATCAATTGTCTTTGATATTCCTGTCACTTTCAAAAAAAAGTTTCAATCCCTTATCCACATAGGCTTTTGCTAAACAAAAAAAATGACAAGGATATTCTCGTTTATATTTTGTATTGAAGGCAAGTAGAAATTGTTTGAAATGAGATTATAAATAGGAATATGAATTGAAAATTAATAAAAAAAGATAGTAAATGCAACAAATGTTAAACAAAAAAGTATAATGTATAAAAAATTAAATAAAAACAGAAAATTTTGATAAAACTTGAAGCGCTCCACTGATGTGTAATCCGTTTGAAGTTTGTGTACTCATAAGAAGTAATAACCAGTGCTAGAACTTTCCGTGCCAAAATTTTAAAAAATTTGAAGCTTTAAATTTTTTTGAAAATTTTGAAGAAAATCGAATATTTTGAATATTTACAAATTTGAGTTGAATTATTAGAGATATTTTGTAATTTCTTGAAATTTTCGGTTGATCCATACTGTCAAAAATGTCGAAAATATTTGTCGAACTATATAAGTGAACTTCAAACATTTACGTCATAAATTTCAAATTATTTACTTTAATTTTTTCCGAAAATTGTGAATTTTTTTCAAAGCGGTCGCGCTTTGCGGCTGTTTTAGATGCCAAATAACGAAGCGGGTAAGCGCCGCATATTTCTAACGGTTAAACATCATAAATCTTGAAAAGAAACCCATAGAAATGCAAACAAGATTTGTACTTATTATTAAAAACTTTATAAAATATCTGATAATTTGATGCGATAATGATACTTTTTAACCGCCAAAGTTTTATTTCTTATCAAAAACTATTATTACTTTCTTACAGTTACATGTATGATACTTTGAATTGAATCCGGTTTTTAGTTTAATACTTAAGTAATATATGCTTATGTTAACAAAGAAGTAAAATGTAGTATTCAAATTCTTGAATTTTATAAATTAAACCCATTTTTTCATCGCATCTTATCGCAACTTACTTTTGATTGGAAAATATAGTAGTCATAGGCTCGTTTCGGACAAGAAAAACTGTGCGCACTATCGGTCGGTGTCAGCGACACAATTAACTGGTTTACATACTAAATTTTTATCTATTATACTAACCTAATTAATTTCTTTCACCAGCTGCTAGTAGCTGTGAATCTTCGCCCCAGTTGTAACCAGACCAAATGTGAAACCAAATAAAACCAGGCAGAAAAAAGAAAAGACCGGAAAAAGATTCTGAGCCTCCAATTTGCACAATTGAAGTGGAGATGTGCTCGTCATCGGACTCGCCTGCAACACTAAGTAAGAAAAGAAATGCACAAATTTAGTTACATGATAAAAAAAATTAATAATCTAACATGCATTAACCTAAGACTTTTATACAATATATTAGTTTATACAATCACCTTTCAGTAAATTATAAGTACAACAATAATAATGTAGTGTTTTCAAATATTTTACCAAACAAAATTAGAAAAAAGGCATGTGTAGCTTAAGGTGTAACAAAAAAAAATAGTTCGTCGTTTTTTTCATATTTTCAAAGCTTAACACTATTCAAGGATATATGTATTATTTGACCAAGATAGTACTCTTCTGTTTTCCTTCCTTTTGCAAAATTTTAAAACGCGTTTTTCTCTCAAAACTATCATTTTCTATGCCGATGTTCACGATTTCTTGAGTTATGCTGGGCCGATTTATTTAAAATTTTCAGAGAATCTTTTTTATAGACTCTCTTGGCATATACTAGTCTCAGCCTTAAATTTGAAATTTGCTATTTTGTCAATTTTTTTAACGTAATCCTAATGTACTACTGCTACATTATTCTGGATTTTTTTTTTCATTTCGGATTACTAAGAGGGTTGCAATCGTGGATACGGTCACGTGTCAATTTTTTGTGATCTGCCTCTTCAACAACCACTCATTTTTACAATAATCAACATTTTTTAAATTTTTTTCTGTACTCTGTAACGTTTATAAATAAATATAAAAAAGAGTGCGCGTAAGGTTCACACGCGATTGAAGTAAAACTTATTTGCTACTGTACAAGATGGCATTTAAGTAAAAATAATATACATCATATAGCAATTTTGAATAATTATTAGTAATATGAACCACTCGTGACACACCATTTAGTAGTGTCAACCATTATACACATTTATATAATGATAAATTATAAATTATATATTATAATAGCATTAAAATATGTATATATTTTGAAAACAATAATGTAATTAAAGTCATGCTTCAAATATAGCATGATCGGTTCGTCATTGTAATTAGCATTTAGAAATGAACCTTTATTAGAGAAATAAAGTAATTGCTGATTAATAAATTCTATAATATTCGTTTACACAGTGGATTATGTTGAACAACGCCTAAACAAATATTGTTTTCTCAACTTCACTCATCATGTAATTGTGTTTCATCACTTCACTCATCATGTAATTATAATAAACATACATTCATTGACTGCTTGTATTTTTTTACTTTTTCGCTGGCGATATAATCTCATTCTTTGAACAGCTGTAATATCTGTTTTACGTTTAGTACACGGCATAAATATTTAATTTCTTTTATTATTTTCAAGGAACAGGGTAAAACATTCTTCTGATTCAGGCAGTACGATTGTACTACGATGTAACTTTAAAATGTTTGTTTATCTATGCCGATTTCCTTGTTGATATCGGTACGCATATAAGGTTGATGCCGGGGCGCATACAATGTTGATGCCGGCACGCATACAACCACAGATCTCTATTCACATAAGCGACGACTAATCACAAACGACCCGTATAGAAATGATATCATCGAGAGCGAATGACGAATCATTGGCACTCGACTCTTATCTTATCTTATCTCCCGTAACGCACTTCCGTTGCATTTGTACGGATTTACACCCTAGTCGCGCCTAAAGAAGTTTTACTTTAAAAATGTGTAAAAAGTGTATTACTTTTTTTTTACAATGATTTAAAAATGACCTTAAATGCATACACTAGAATACTAGATTTGTTCCCAATTTCCAAGAAGTTTTTATACATTAAGAGTTAAATATTATACACGTACTTTAGCTAGAAATGGTGCAACATGAAGATATTAATTACTTTCATTTATTTCTCCTGATTAGCGTCCACCTTGTGCTCTGAGGATTCGGGCGCCGGTTCTCGTGGCACTTTTTCCCCGAGTGCTGCATCCGGCGAAGACGCCTTGGAGCCGCCAACGTGCGTCCATGTGGCCAAGAGACTAAGGGATGGCAGCCTGCTTATTCAGTGGGATCTACCGAAGTGCCTCGATAATATTTACGGCTATGAGGTATGTATATACAAAAATTGATCAGTTTTCGAATTCCTTTGATAACAGAATAATTAAGGGGGTCTTCCTATGTGATGGGTTGAAAAAAACAATTTTCATATTTCGGTAGATTACACCTTTAAAAATAACATATTAAAATTTCAAATCCATATCTCAAATAGTTTTTAAGTTACAGCCATTTAAAAAGTATACATATAGTATATAGTACAACGATCATTTTATCTTTAAACGCGTTTTTCTCAAAACTGTGTTTTTCAAACTTTCCTCCATTGTATCTCAGAAACGGCTGGACCGAATTACTTGAAATTTACAGGGCACACTCAATATATTTAAACGCATGGAATGAATCTATTTATCAATCGAAAATTTTCAAAACTACAAAAAAACGCCTAATTTGCAACTTTTATTTCAAATGTCTATCAAAAATCCAATTTTTTTTATATTCATTTGATTATAGATTCATTCCGTGCTTTTAAGCCTACAAATTAAAACGCCGTTTATTTTTTTTTCGGATAAGCCGATCAGCCGGAATCGTGGAGGAAGTGGGAGCTCTTTTTTTTCGAGGCGGGGGTGTTCAGAGCGCGGTGACTCTAGTTTGACTGAATATTTTTAGCTGAAATTTTATATTTATACTGTTCAAATATGTGTTAATAAATGATAAAAAACTTGAAGCTCTAAATATTTACTGGTCGTAGAAAAAAAATCCTAAATATCCCTAAAAAATAGGCCGTCACATAGGAAGACCCCCTTAAAATATAAATATGTATAAAGATTAAGTTGTTCATTGTAAAAAATGGGTAATGAAATATTAACTTTTCGCAGATTTTATAAACTATTCCGAGAATACCTATGTCGATGAGTAGTTAAATAGCTTGCTCGCATAGATACTTAAAAAATGAATTTTTATATTTTCTAAATTAGATAGTGTGAAGGATGTCTAATACAATTCTCTCAACAAGTAGATATTTTTATCATTTTATAATGCCCACGAATTTTATATAAAAGGGATGTATTTCATAAATTAAAATTTGGAAACCGATCTAATAAAAATCGATTCTACATCGTAATTGCATTATTTTGTGTTTGAAAATAAGTCATACATTATTACATTACATTTCTTTGTAATAAACAGTTTTATAATAATTCATGATACAATATATATGGTAGTAAGGTGACCATACGTCCCGGATTGACAGGGGCAGTCCCGATTTTCCGCCATGCGTTCCGACTTTTTCTAAAAGCAATATTTGTCCCGGATTGTCCCGGATTTTTAAAAATGTTTTGATTGCCAATATTTTTTTTCAACTAGAAAATATAAATTTTTAGCTAAGGTGCATGTAATTTCCGATACGTGTAAACAATAGACAAACAATAATAATTGATATTTTCAATTTTTTCTTTTCCAAACTTCAATAAATTTTGATATTTAAACCACTTTTTGTATGTCTATATTATTTTAATCTGCATTGTTTAGATTGTGAACTTGGATCACTATGAGATTGATTAAAATCGCCAGAAAATAGTTTTTACCATAAGCTTAGGACGATTATAAATGAGGAAATTAATGAGCACGATTCTCAACTGATATCTTTCTATCAGTTTTTAATTTTTCAAGATCGATTCACGATCTTTTATCGAAAACGTTTTAAAAACTTTTGCACTTATCTGATAATTATTTAAAAAAAACTCTGCTGATCATTGCATAGCACGAGTTTGTACCGAGTTGCATCAAATATTGAATTTTTTGAAAAAAAACGGCGATAAATGGTCAACTAATTGCCAAACGATTCAGAATGGCTTGAGACGTCGAGGAAAAATAAAAATATCAAATCGGATAATCTGTCGCAAACATATATCTTATTTGGGAAGTTAATAATATAAAAATATTTTAATTTAATACTGATAATAATGTGTGCGCGCTTCAAAGCGTCAGTAAAAATAGTAAAATTTCATCCAAAATGGAAATTCAATTTTTGAGAAAAAACGGAGTATCTATTTTGAATGATTCAAAAAACATTTCACTTGCTTGGACAAAACGAAGAACTAGTGAAATTTTTGGAAAGGCAGGTCCAGCGGTTTTAGGGATCTAAAAAAACTAGTGGTGCATGGCATCGTGGCTCAAGGCAAATTACTGGAAATTGCCATAACAAAAATTAGATGTTTAAAAAAGATTCAATTTTCTTTTAGAATTCTGAAAAAAAAATCGATTTTTGAGATTTTAAAAACTTTAGAAAAAAGTTGACCTTTTTCAAAAATTTGATTTTTTTTATACTTTGAAATATTTGGGAAATTTTAACTTGTTTTCAAAGCAATCGCAATACGTTAGCTGCAGAAACAAAATACCAAAACGCGTGGGCGCTTCGTCGCAGTATCGAAGTATAACATATAAACATTGATACAGATACATAGAAAAGTGAACAATTTTTTTATTATTATTAAAATATCTATAAAATATGTGATAATTTGATGTGCATTTGTCTAATGATCATTTTTGTCCGCCAAATAGCATTTTTTTTTTCACTTTTTTTGTTGGATGTCAGAAAGCGCTAGACTTGTCTTTCCAGAAATTTCATCAGTTCTGCATTTTGTCAATACAAGTAAAATGTTTATCGAACCATGCAAATCGGACGCTCCGTTTTCCTAAAAAATCAATTACTATATGTGGTCCTTTTTGCCCCGTTTCTTTACCTGCCGACCTGCCTTTACCAAAAACTAATCAGCACGTCTCCTTATCAATACAAATCGAATGCTTTTAATTATTCAAATCGGTTGACTCGTGTTCTCGAAATCGTCGACAAAAATTTGTATTTGCACACGCACTCACATTCATACAGACACACACACAAATACATATAGACACACACACACATACATTCATTTTTTTCTAAAGTATGCCAACATTTTCAGAAACCTCTGAAACGTAAAGATATATAAAAATTTTCATTTTCGAATTTTTTTGCGATTACTATAACTTGCCCTACGGGAAGTTAATTATAAGCTTTTATACATTTTAAATTACGGTTTGGAAAGTTCCAGCAATTTGCCTTAAGGCACGATGCCATGCACTTTTGGTAGTTTCCATTTCAATTTTAATCCAGTTTAATAAGAGTATCATTCAACTTTTTTCCTGTAGAAGAAATATCTTAACGCCAAGGTACATTTTTCAGGTTGTGGTCAACGGAAAGTCTGTGAGCAGAGTGCGCAGTGCCAGGAGGAACGTTGCTATGCTGCACGACGTATGCGCCACAGACGGCCTCGAGATTTCCGTCTGCTCCGTCACTATAGACGGTACTTATTCGGGATGTGCAACGGTTTCATATCCTCCTTGTTCCAAGAATAGAGAATGAAAATAATAAACTAAAACTATTCAAAAAATCGAATGAAAACAATTAAATATTTGCGCAGAAAACAGATTCTGAGATAAAAGATAAACGATGTGAAATGATAGTTTAGTGTTGGATGGTTGATCATCCATAACCAGAACCAATTCACCAAAAACTACCAAAAGTACAGAATTTGTGAACAAAAACGTCATTTTCAAGATCTGTGACACAAAACATATATCAAAGCAGAAATTTTATTCTCAGCGCCAAAAAATGAGGATTAAGGTTAAGCGAATAAATTTTTAACTGTGAAGAAAATTGGTGGTGCGCGCCAAAAACAAGCAACTGTAACGAAAGCGTGACGTAGAAATACAATTTTTAAAAAATAATATATATTTTGAAAAAATAAGGAAAAAAACCGTAAAATACTACTTACAATATTCAAATAAATCTAGACAAAAATATGAAACAATGAAAGCAAACTTAACACGTAAGGAATCTGAGCAGAATTATTCGAAGTTTTTTTATGAATGAAGATATTTTTTATAATTATAATTTAGATACATACTTATTATTATTATTGTCACCAAAGACTTTTAAATATTTATATTAATTGAGCTGTTACGCAGTTTTTTTCTAGTATATTATAATATGAATAAAATCTATATATAAAATTAAAAATTTGTGTATTATCAGTAACTAGCAAAAAATTTTCGATCGTCTCGCAAAACTAGTCCCGAGTCCTTCTTGAGTCAAATTGAGCAACTTCTAATAAAACTTAACAAAAAAAAAATCGGCTAACATACACATACATTTTACATATTTGGACTCAACCTGAATCAGAGGTTTCAGGTTCAATACCAACTTCGGGCAGCCTGTTGTCAGGCAGCAGTGGCAACGATTTTCACTTGGAAATATAGATAGTATTATGTTTCCAAGTGAAAATAGCCTTCACCCGGCATTGCTGCACTATTACAAAAATTGTAATAATAATATATCATATAGAGATGTGACAACTGATTGGGTTGCCATCTGTCTGGGTCTGTCAAACAGACTAGTATTAAGTCAAATCAGCACAACAGCTTATAGGAATTTTGGGTTCTGATTGCTGTTCAAAAATAATTTCAAAAGTTTTTTCTTTTCAAAATTTTTTTCTAATAAATCTTTTCAAAAAAATAGTTTCAAAAGTTTCAGACTCAGTTGAAACGTCGAGAGATATGAAATTAGCAAAAAAGATTTTCTTACGAAAAGATGAGATTTACAGCACAAATTTTCTAAACCTTTCGACAGCAATAGGAATAAAAAAGTATTTGAATTACTTTCAAAAAAATAGTTTCAAAAGTTTCAGACTGAGTTGAAACGTCGAGAGATATGAAATTAGCAAGAAAGATTTTCTTACGAAAAATATGAGATTTACAGCACAAGTTTTCTAAACCTTTCCACAGCAATAGTAATAAAAAAGGATTTAAAATATTTTTCTGCCTCTGAAAAATTTCAAGTAAATATCAACGCTCAAATAAAAACTGGTCGCTTTGTATTTACCTAAATTTACTACACGTTTTGGAAGATTTCTTAAATCGAAAGGCATTACATAATATCTACTAATTAAAACTTAGCCATTTACAAAGAAAGCTTTTTACGATATGTCTTTTTCAATACTACTAAACTGGAATGCTTATATACTATAAAAAGTGGAAAACGGAAAATTTGTAGGAGTGAGAGCTAACAAGGTTGATAAAAAAAATGTGGAAAGATAATAAAATTATATATATATATATATATATACATATATATTAGTTTGTGTGTAAAGGAGAAAACATTTGAAGATATCAGAAAGCACAATTTTTAGGTTTACACGTAATATATTACAAATCTAAATCAACTTGTGAGTGAGGCTTTAATGATAAGAACTTTTTTTCCTAAAATATTTTGAAATTTTAATATCAAATAGACTTTTACAATTTTCAATAAATTTATAGAAATATTCTTTACAGTTCTCTCTATATTTGTCAGATGTAGTGTAGCTTTTAAATCTTAACACAATAAACCAAACAACAATATAAAATAAGTGTTTCGTGAGAAAAGATGCAATTTAATATTTTTTTTAAATATTTGTAAGAAAACTAGAAGACCAGAAAAACATTGATAACTGTAGTTGACAAATTCACAGCAATAAAATAATAGCTATCTTTATAATAAAAATATTTGACCGGCGTTGTCAAAATTGTAATTAAAAAAAAAATTAATATACAAATTCTCAGTAAATTCCTATGCTTATTTTTTAATGCCTCTATTAAAAAGCTACTTAAAATCTTAGACCAGTAATATTGTGGTCACGCAAACTCTTTATCATCTTCAAAAACCTTATTAACTCTCTCCTCTTTGACTAGACGTCTTAAAACTATTTTAACATTAAAATTAATTATTGCACTATTTATTACTAGAAGCGTGTCGGAAAAAACTAACATCATAAAAACCTTCTAGGCCTATGAAATAAATACATAGATTTTTCATCAGGGTACAATTTTCCCCCATCATCATTGATGAGTAACCAAAGTTTCTATTTAGTGTTAACAAAATATATTAAGTTTTTTACATATAATAACTGATTGTTAAAAAAACAGCTACTGCTCAGTATTGATATTAAAACCACTAGTAAAACTTACCGAGAATAGGCCCATAATCGAATCTTTTGACAAATGGATCAAACATCAGTTATTAATAAATAAATAATATTTATGCCAGTTACTAGTTCAATAGATAGGTAACAAGTTAGATAAGAAGACTAGAGTTATCTTAAAATACTTTCAGGTTGTCAAAAATATTTGTATCTAGATAGATTTCTACGTTTATTTACGATCGAAGTCAATAAAATATATTATTATTATTAAGTAATTAAAATTAATTTTATTTATTTAGTTTAAAATCGAGTGAGAACTAAATTATATCAAAAAGTTCAGTTAGAAGATAATGTACTTGAATTTATAAAATATCATTTCAAAGATAATATTAATAAAAATATTACAATATGAATGGCCCTTTTACACACCGTACAGTAGTAGACTAAAACCATTTTCTCTTGAGTATGTTTTCAAATTCAATATTAAAAAACATGCCCTTACTTCATTTTTATGAAAAACAGAAATTATCGAAAATTTGAGAATACGAATTTATAGATTCATTTAATAAAAACACTCCGTTAGATTTGAACTAGAAAGTTGAACCTATAATTATCTCGAGGTTAAATAAATGAATTTTGAACAAGTTTAAAAAACAACTGTTAACAATTTTTCGTAAGAAACAATTAGCAAATTTAAATTAATTTTTAATAATAATATCCATTTACCACTTCCATTTTATGATACTATATCGAATTTTACATAGTAATCTTTTCTGCCTAAATAATTAGTGAACAATAAACAACTATCAAGGGATTTAGCTTTTTATCGCACATATCAATTTAACTAAGGTCTTATATTATTTCTATAATTTTACTAATTTTTGTTAATATATATGAATTATATTTTGTACTACAAATTTACAACAAAAATTCTTTGGTCCAATATTTTACAATAATTTGTTTCTTCTGTTTTTATAAAGTCATAATAGCTTATAATTTATTTGCAAAAAAGTTATGTACGGTTTGTAAAAGAACGTTTCATCTACATATTTCAACAATATGCAAATATGAGTTTTTCTCCGACCTATTAAGTCCAAGGATAAAAATTAGAGAACAAGATAGTTCCTATGACAAAATAACTCAAAAAATACCATCTGATCAAGGATTCTCGTCCCGATAAACTTTCTGTTATCAAAAAAGTCTTCCATTTGCTGTACATATTATCGAGGTTCTCAAAATCAAAACTCATGGTCCTTTGGTTCTGTCCAATGACTGTAGTTCTAATACTTGTTGGATTTTTATCTGTTAACTTCGAATTGAACATATAAGCACAAGACCAGTACAGTACTGGACTCGCAGAGCATACAAGTCTGGTTGTAACTTGGATATGAACAAATAGTAAACAGAAAATAACCAAAGCTGTTGCATGTACGTAATACACAAACATCTCTGTAGAATACAATGGTTTTACAATTGGGCGCTTTTTAGTTATATTCTGATATCTGTTTGAAAAAATTCCAAGGCGTAGACAAAATCCTGGATGCTGCTTGATGAATTTCCATGTGTTCCATAATATTATAGATATTAATGGAAATGCTAACAAAAAATTAGGTATTTGTTTCCATTTATAATAACGCATAAATCCAACATTCCAATAATGTGATTGTACATATGAATAAGCGATTGGATATTCTTCATCACACCAAGGGGGCATCCCATAGCCTGGCATAACAAACTTATTTGATTCCGCATATTGCACCAAAAATTCTGGTAATACCAATGTTGTTCTGGTACAAAATTGTCTGTAGTTATAAATCTGCACCAATACATAAACCGCTAAAGTAACCAGCAAAGTGATAATTATCTGTATAGAAGCTGCCACAAACGGAAGAACTAATAAAGGTGTAACCCATTTAGTTTTTAAAGTTCTGTATCTATTTACAACTTCTGGCCACATTTTTTGGACGCCATTTCGTGTCCAATGATACAATATAAATCCTATATTTAGAAGACCGTTAGATCTAGCAACGCAGGATAATCCAAATGGTACAGCAGTTGTTATAGCAATGTTGCCAAATCTTATATCAGTTTTATCCAGACATCGCAGCATTCCAGCAAAACTCAACCAAGCGTACACACTTTCTGAATATGGTGCAGAAAAAAAAATGCTGGCAGGATTTACACAGAATAATATTGAAGATATGTATGCCAGTTTTTCATCCCCTAGTACAACTAATGTTAATTGATGTAATGTGAGGGCAGCTTTTGTAAAAAATATACATTCAGCAAAACCGCTGATAACAAAAGCGTACTATGATAAGCCAAAAAGTTTCCTAGGAACACCTTTGCAACTTCTGCAGCAACTCTGACTACCAATGGATACAATGGAAAAAATGCCAATGTATTTTCATAAGTGTATCCATATTGGGATATGTGCATAAAATACTGGGCATCCCATCTATTAAAACCACCCAAAGTCTTTTGGATTAACATGTCTCCATAAGAAGTAGTATTAGTATCCAGAATTGGACTTGTGAATGCATCAGCCTTGTGATCCGGTATCAAATTATTGGCGACTGCTTGGAGAAAAATCAGGAAGAGACGACTTGATAGGGCGAACCACAAAATTTTGCGTCTTAAAGTGTACATTTTGGTTTCACAACTATTTATCAGTCTTTGCTTTTCATATAATAACAAATACTTTTGGTAACTTAGTTTTAAAACAAATCGTTCCTAAAATCTAAATACGTTTAGAGGGTGATTCTTCTTCATCTGGCATGAAAAGGCTTAAATAATTCAATAAACGAATATTGAATTCAATGCAATGCAAATGCGAATTTGAATTCTTAAACTTTGTACTAGTCAACATCAATAACATTGAATTACTTCTTAAAATCTTTAGTTTTCCATATTATTCTAATAATTAAGCGTTTTTAAAAATTTATAATCTATTAGGATATAAGTTCCTTATCACATTGAGAATTGACTAACGATGCATTAACTATTGTACTATTTAACTTTATACTTAATATAACATGATTTCAACTGGAATTTGCTCTGTAAGGTTTCTTCGGTTCTTGGGAAGATCCATGATGGTGTCGGAAGAAAACGTTTTCTTTACATTATAGGGATGATATTTTGTTTGCTAACCTGAAAATAGAAATACAAACGTTATTTTTTTAAATTACAATATCTGTTACAACTGCTTAATAATATAACACCTAGTAACAATAAATAAATAAGCAAACGTTAATTGTTTGTTTGTTTGATAATCTTATGGAATAAAAGATTATATGGCAAAATTTACCATAAATTCAAAAATAGACACTAAGACATAACACAATTCTCGCAAATTATGAAGTAATGTTTTACTTCTAATCGTATTTTTGCCAATTTTTAAAGAAAACTTTTAGAGTGTAATCAATATCTATTTTTGTAAGAAATATATATATATATATATATATATATATATATATATATATATATATATATATTACCAAATCATAGGTTATATTCAATATATTCAACTATTAACCGATAACATTCATATCTTATATATATATATATATATATATATATATATATATATATATTTCTATATATATTCTATATATATATATATATATATATATATATATATATACATGATTTTCGGATACTTGGGATCAAAATAAGATACTTTGCTGAAGAAACTGTACCTCTAAAATGAATTCTTATGTCCCGTGCATTGACCCAAAAATAAGGGTTGAAATTCGAAAAATTCCATTTTGACCTATTTAGAGTGCTCCAATCGCGTCCAAATGTATGACCGACCCCACTAACTTTGGAATGCCGATTCACCCATACCCCTGGTTCAACCCCTGGGACTACCCCTGAGCGGTTTTTCAACACTTAACCCTTATCTTTGGGTCAATGCACGGGACATCTTTTTGAATAGATTTCGATTGAGATTTTTCAAGATTAATGCAAAAGCTTAAATTTTAATTACAGGTTTTATTTTATTTTTATTACAGATGGATCACCTCTAACAATTCTTTTATTTTTTGAAGATATTTTCTTTATATATTTTTTAACTTCCCGAAGGAGAAGTTTATGTTTTCATCAAAAAATCCGAATCGCTAATTTTATGTTTTCTCGGCGTTTCAAGTTATTCTGAATCGAATGAGACCAAATTTGGAAAAAGTATGTGTGTGTGTGCGTGTGCGTGAACAATTTTTTTGGCGTAAATCGACGTTTTCTCAAAAACGGCTGCACCGATTTTAAAAATTTAAAAGCCATCCGATGTCTATCGATGAGGACTAGCGTTTATCAATTTCGTGCGACGATTGACCTAGCCGTTTCTTGGTAAATAGCAGATAAGTGAAAAATTTTTCGTCCACGTTTTAGCCCGCAATTCTGAATCGATTTTGAAAATTCAAAAATCATACGAAAGATATTGGTTGGGATCTGATTAGTTTTTGGTAAAGATCGGCCGAGCCGTTTCCTTGTAATAAAGTGTTAAAAAAAATTTTCGACGATTTTCATTAATTTTTTTTTTTGGTGATAGATATCATGGCCTTCTAGATCATACCAAAATAATACGGCCCTACAAAAGTCGTTTAATTTTAAAAATTCGTCAAAGTTTGCAAAAAATAGTATCTTTTTTTGACGTTTATCAAAATTAGACCTTTCATCGACGTTTGCTCAAAAACACCTAAACCGATTTCAGAAATTTAAAAACCATTTGATGTATCTCGATGAGGGTTATCGTTTGTCAGTTTTGTGCGACGATCTGCCGAGTCGTTTCTTTGTAATTTGGAAAAAATGTTAAACTTTTCGTCCAAATTTAAGCTCATATCGATTTGAAAAAATCAAAAACTGTTTTGAAAGATATTAGTTTGGAATGATACTGATTAGTTTTAGTGAAATCTATCGAGCCGTTTCCTTGTATTTAACTGTTGAAACAAAAATTTAAGCTGATTTTTATAATGAACTGAACTTTTTTTGGCGATATATATCATCTTCTTATAGAACTTACTGAAATATAAATGCCTTACGACAAGCAGTTTAATTTTAAAAATTCATCAAAGTTTAAGAAAATGAGTAGTTTTTTTGACGTTTGTTAATTATGTGTAATAAATCCACTCTCCTCTCTCCACTTTTAATAACGCATAAATTAATTTCTTTTTTTTTGATTAAGTCGATTATTTATACATATCGGGAAGTTCATGTAACTTGCCTCAAGGCAAATACCAATACCAACTAGTTATATTTATGGATAACGCAGAATTAAAAATTAAATACATATATAAGGTAGAGATGACCATGAAGGTCCGCGGGTAAAGAGATCCAATTTATTTACGTTACTTAATTTTATTATGAAATTCTTATCTTAGATTCAACAGATTTAATGAAATTACTATCACATCAACCATCTACGAGATAAATGAAATTAATAGTCATTCCAACACTGCTGATGCTTATGAAATTTGTATTTTACATTGGGTAGATAAAGCAGCTTTTAGTTCAGAAAACCTCTCATAATTAAAAATGAAACATCGAGTGTGTCTGTCCCATATAGGGTAAACGGGAATAGAAAAAATAGCAAATAAATATATTTCTATATTTAGGCAATAACTGGGAAATTTTCTGAACATATTTCGATAGTTGGTTTTTTATATGTTTCATGTGCTGTGATGTATGTTGTTGAGATTTTACAGTTTATTTACTGCTGATATGCTTAGAAGCCTATATTATATATTGGGATGCTGAATGGAATATTGCACTCAAAGATGCATCTAATACTGCTGTACAATAACAATCACGAAAGATTCGGGCGCCATTTCCCATATTGATAATTAGATGTAACAGAATCGAATTTTTGTTTAGATTTTTATTGTTATATATAACACAGCAACGAGTGATCGGGTAGTGATTTATAAATTACTCTTTCATCTGAAATCATTATTTATATTTGTGAATTTATTGTCTGCTCATAAAGTTTTCACAATTAAACATATAATTAGGTACTTAAAACCAATTATAATTTGTTCCACACAGAAAGTAAAATACTGCAAGAAAAATGTTTCTAATTTTTGTAATGTTTTCAAACAATGTCAATATTTGTTTAATTTTCTCATTCATAAAAGTACTTTCAGAACTTTAATTCTGATAATTGATTAACAATCAATGATTCTTACAAAGAACCCAAATTCAAATATCTAATCGAAAGCAAAAATCTTATAAAAATAGCATTAGTCATAAAAATATCGACTTAAGATAATATTCAGAACTGAATTTATATTTTTAAGCCATATCGCTTTCAAATAATTAAAAATTATTTAAAAATGTGATATGTATATAAATGTAAATATATATCTCCACTTCGATAATTTTCAGAATTTAGTCAAGATATTATCAGCTTTAGATAAAAAGTATTTTATGAGAATGATATCATAACTGTAGATAAATTGTTCGGAAATTGTATTTTTGTCAGAATGCAAATATAACTTTCTGATAAAGCATAAAATTAAAAGAAATATATTCAAAAATGAAATTGTAATACCTTGTGAAGCAGCAATTTCATACAAATCTTTATTATTATGATCAAATCATTAATTTGGTATGATGATAATTAGATTAATCATAGTAGTTAATATTTATATTTAAAACATAATTTTTTACTTTAGATTTAAATCAAGATCAACATCTCGAATTTTAGTGAAATTAATTGCAAAACATACTCAAAATGTCTAAAATAAATAATTCATTAATTATCAAATATTTATTTTATAGAATATTTGAATGTTGGCAATTGTTTCTAAAATACAATTATAAATAAATAAATATATTATATATATATATATATATATATAAAGCATCACAAATAGGCAAACATTTGAATAACAATAATAAATGATTATATCTCTTGATTTCTATACAAATCATTATTAAAAACATTATTTTGGTATTACAATAATAATATTATTCAGCGAATATTGGTAAAATTAAATAAAAAATACTTGAATTAAGATATTTCTATACAAATACGAAGCCTAGGAAACATCAAATCAATGAAGCATTTATGTGTTGAATCATTTTTTGAAATAATTAAATATTTGTAAATTATTCTCTCAAAATTTAGTAAAGCTATGTAAAAGAATACTCAAGGCCATACGAAGATGACTCCAAAATACTAAGAAAGTTACTGCGATATTATATCTTTAATCATTTTAGAATTTCGATCTACAAGATATATCAACGGAAATGAATATTTCCACAATTTTTAGAATTTACTAAAGATACCATATAGAGATAAAGCTATAATTTCATCAAAATACCATATTCAGATAAAGCTAAAAAATTATGTAAGTGATACAATGAGCAATAAAAATATTACAACATTGTAAACATAAAAACCTTCTTTCTTCAAATAGTAAACGAATTAGATTAGATTAGATTACTGAAATCTTCAAGAGAAAATTCGCAATTTTCTCGAATTCGAAATATTAACAATTCGTTATATAACAATAAATATATACAGTTTGAGTTTATAAGCTATTTTGTAAAATGAACAAAACTAACAAATGTATAATGTATGCTAACAAATGTGTAAATTAGCCAAAGGACATTCATGTAAGAACTTTAAACAAAAATCTACAAATTAGTTTTAGCAGAAAAAATTCTCTTCCACTAAGTGTATGGAATTTTGTATGGCGTTTAATACAAAATTCACCACATACACTTACTTATAAATCCTCTGTAAATTCTGTTGGTATAATATTTAATTAAACTAGTTATAAGTACCATTTGCCCTAAAGGCAAGTTGCATAAACAAAATTCTAAGCTTATCTCAAATAAATTTTTATGATTCAACCGCTTATCGCAGGCCTATAATATTTTAGTATTATATTTCAAACTGCAAAAGCTATAGTTATGAAAAAATTCAACAAAATCGTCAAATTTTTATCAAAAACTAATCAACGCGATTTCCAACTGACAACTTTCGAACAGTTTTTATTTTTCAAGTACATGATATCTTTTTTGTATCATTAAAATTGCTGCTCCGTTTTTTCTAAAACTGATTGGCAATTTTCGAACAATTCTTGCACTTTTTGCTTCGTATCTTCGAAATGGCTGAACCTGTCTTTACCGCAAACCAATACAAAGCACGTTTCCCCATAAAAACGAATCGAATGATTTTTTTTAACTTCCCGTAGGATAAAAGTTATAGTAACGGGCCAACAATCTAAAATAAAAATTTTTGCATATCTTGACGTTTGAGAGGTTTCTGAACATTTGGCATACTTCAAAAATAGAAGTGTGTTATGTGTGTGTGTGTGTATGTGCGGAGACAATTTTTTCGTCAACGATTTCAGATGTACGGGTTATGCGATTTGAATGGTTCAAAAACATTCGATTCCTATCGATGAGTAGACGTGCTGATTAGTTTTTGACGGAGACAGGTCCAGAGGCTTCGGAGATATGGAGCAAAATGTGCTAAAAATGTCAGTTTTTAAGAGAACGGATCAACCGATTTGAATGATTCAAAAAGCATTCGAATCGTAATGATGAGGAAAAGTGGTGATTGGATCTTGGTAAAGGCAGGTCTGGCCGTTTTGGAGATAAAAGGCTTAATGTGAAAAAATGGCAGTTTTTGAGAGAACTAAGCATCCAGTTTGAATCATTTAAAAAACATAAGTTGACGAAAACTTGAGTTGCTTTTGGGGATATTTTTTTTTAAATTTTCAAAAAAATTTTTTTGAATATCCAAATAATAATTCTGATTTTATTTCTAATTTTAGCTAACGTTCTAAACATCGCTTATATACTTTAAATAATTAATTTTAACTTTGCAATTCAGTTTATATAATGAACTTTGAAAATATTGGACAATGTTCTTTATTTTAAATCTAATTGATTAAGTTTTGTTTATTCACTTTTTAGAAAATGAGAATAATGAATGTTACATTATTTATAATAATCTGTTTGAATATATTTATTGTTCCTCGAATATTTCATTAAGGTACGGGAAGTTCCAGCAATTTGCCTTAAGACTCGATGCCATACACCACTAGTTAATTATTCAAGTCGTTTAATCCGTGTTCCCGAAATCATCGACGCAAATAAGTACCCACTATCATTTTTTTAAGGTATGCCAAAATGCTCAGACTACCGTATGGTAAATTATTATAATCTACCATACAAGAAGTTTATAATCTTATTAACCCTATAATAATATTTTCGAAAGTTGTGAAATCAACGTGAATATTAAACTCTCATCTACTGAAATCAATGTGGATGAATAATGTTGTGAATTATTAGTAAGTGCTACTTACGATAAATAATTTTGTTATAAAAACTATTACAAATACGTGTTTAAAAACATGCATTCGAGTGATGCACTCTGATTACAAGTGGATAATTTTATTTAATATAATATAATCTATGTACTGACCTGAATCAATTTAGTGCACTCGAAAACACTCAAATGTGATTATTCATAATTCACGCAGTAAGATTTTCAAGAAAAAAACATGACATTATCACGATAAATTTATAGCAATGAAAATCTATCGGACAGCGTTTCCTATAGACGGAGATAAGATATTAGAAAGAGCTCTTGTAACCAAATATTATCAAAAATTATAATATTTTATTAAAAAATATTCAAAAATTCATATAAGCAACACAATTCTTAAATGTACCCTCAAAAACAAAAACAATCAGATAATGTTCAGTAAAATTCCCGGTTAACTCCTAATCATAACTAGTTTGGTATTTAGCCTTGAGGCAAGTTACATGAACTTCCCGATATATGTAAATAATCGACTTAAACAATAAAAAATAAATTAATTTATGAGTGATTAAAAGTATTCCGAGTGGATTTATTACACATAATTGAAAACCAACGAACACGTTAACTCGGAGTATTTTCTTAAAGCAAATTTTCAAAAATCAACAATTTTTATAATTATACCAGTATCCGTAGGACTTCAATGGTTTAGTATATAGAAAATTTTAATATATCTTTACGTTTCAGAGGTTTCTGAACATTTTGGCATACCTTAGAAAAAATGGATGTATGTGTGTGTGTGCGTGTGTGTATGTATGTTCGGATATAAATTTTCGTCGACGATTTCGGGAACACGGATCAACCGATTTGAATAATTCAAAAAACATTCGATTCGTATTAATAAGGAGACGTGCTGATTAGTTTTTGGCGAAGGCAGGTCTAGCCGTTCCGAAGACACGGGGCAAAAAGTAAGTAAGTTTGTTTGTAAAGTTTGTACTACATGAACTATTTAAAATTGGTAACTCGGTGCATATATTTCGCGAACGAAAAATTGATGCATTTGAAATAATGTATGTTAATTCTAACAAAAAGTCCGCTTAATTAGTTTTTGTTTATATATATTTCATTCAAACATATATAAGCAAAGTCGTCTAATCTAATAAGTTTTCACATTTTGTCTACAAGGAACAAATAATGGAAATTCTAGTTTTTATAATATTTATTCATAGACATTTTTGTTGACTGTTTATTTATATTCTTCGAATGTTTAATTACGATATCGGGAGTTCCAGCAATTTGCCTTGAGGCACGATGCCATGCGCCCCACTAGGTTTGTGTTTTGTTTATACTCGGTGTTAGTAGATATAATGTAGATTTAAGTTAGTAGGTAACGATAAAATAGGTATAAGTGAAGATAGACATGTAAATATTTGTATTTCTGAAAATATGTATTTAACAAAAATCAAAACTCAACAAGTCTTTGACTCAACTGACTACTTAAACTACGTGATTTTTTTTAAAAATGGCAACCCGAACGGTTGTCCCGTCTCTATGTGATGAATTCATTATTATAATCTTTGTAATACTTATGTTTTTTTCTTGATATATAATCTATATATTGATATATAATAATATATCAATCTATATTACTAAATAAAAACGGATGTCACTACTGCTTGATATCAGGCTGCCCGTCCGAGACTATTATCTAATCTAAATCTTCTGATTGAAATCCCATAGCTCTACCAAGCCCTGAACCACAAAAATGAACAAATTATTAATATGAAATAACCAGCTCTTCGATAAAATGATAAACAATCGACATAAAACGAGACATCTTTTTGCATCGTTTTTACAAATTCGCACAGTTTGTGTTTTGCGGCGACAGTGATCATTCATACTGAATGATTATTTTATTTAGAAGTTTAGTTTAATTGTCAATGTTGCATAAATAAAATGCACTAAAATAATAATACTAATTATAATAATATTATAATTAATACAAAATGAAGGTGAGAATAATAATAATTTCTTTATAAA
>NW_020536999.1:67214614-67274171 GCF_003426905.1 Ctenocephalides felis | reverse complement strand
ACAACACACACATATGCACAAAAACATATACATCTAATTTAATTACACTATGTTGATCTCTATACCATTATTCTAGTTTCACTTATATACTCGTATATAGCATCATACGTTACAGTGTCTGCCAACATCAGTCTCAGGTTTGTGGAAGTGGGATCCTCAGTTTTGTTAATTTATTCCATAGTTTTTCTCTTTTTTCCTCCATATGTCTACACTCCATAATTAGGTGATTGGCATCTGCATTATTTGCTTCGCCAAGACAAAAACAGTACGGATTGATGTTAATTCCGATCCTATTCAAGTGAAAAGGCGTAAGGGGTGATTGGTTCTCAGACGATTAAGATGCAGTAAAAATGACGACTCTCGTCGTAAATTTGTCGTACCATGGTTTGACGGGAATTTTTCTTGTATGGCTGCATAAAATTGTCCTTTTTCACGAGATGACTCTTGGAATTCCAATTGCCACTCCTTATATATTTTGCCTTAAAGAGGTTTTTGATATCTTGGAGGGATATTCCATCTTCTACGATTATACCGTGCTTATTGCATCTTTTGCTCCTTTGTCAGCAGTTTCATTCCCTGTTACTCCAATATGACTCTTGATCCAAATTAAGTAAACGGATTTTTTTTTGAGAGAGAATGTAATGTATATGATTAAGAGTATCTAACACTAAAAAACTTGGGTCTCTGCCTATAGATAGCAGGCTCTCTAAAGATGATCGGCTATCACTGAATACAACTGCTTTCTCTAAGCCAAGTGTGGCGATGTTCCGAATACATTTGTTTATGGCGTACATTCAGCTGTATAAATCGACGCATTTATATCTAACTTATATTTAGTAATATGTAGTGTTCTGATGATAGATGCAAGCACCTACGCCCTCAGAACCTTTTGAACCATCTGTGAAGAAAACCTCGAAGTCTGGAAACGTGTTTTTAATTTTATCTTCAATTTCTAATCTATACCCCCAACATTGGACTTGGTGCTATATATTACAAAATTCCGTCTGTATGATATTTTGAAGGTTTGTAGTCGTGATTTCATAGTCGAAGTAGAATTTTGTTGCTTTGTTTTGTTCTTCTAATGGCTTGCATTTGTATTCTGTTTCTGAGAACACCGACATAAGTATAGGTTTCTTCTTATTTTGCCAATATTGTCTGTTCTGACGGTTGTTAGCACTACTAATTTTTTTATCACCTCTACGTTGTTAGATCTTATTCTGTCAATAACGAATTTTGTTGCTAACAGTTTCCTCCTCAAATGCAGAGGCATTATGTGTGCTTCCACATGTAAGGCGTTAATGGGCGTTGAACGCAAAACTCCCAGGCAATACCTTATAGCTTTATTTTGCAGGGTATCCAGTTTGCGCAGTAGATTTTTACTTGCATCCCCATAAATGAAGCAGCCATAATCGAGTTTAGATAATATAAGCTGTTTATATATCCCGATTGCAACCTTTACGTCAGCGCCATACATCATGTGATTTAATACTCTCAAGATATTTAATGCATCTTCACATTTTCTTGACAGATTTTCCAAATGTGGACCCCATCGTAATTTGTTATCTATAGTCAATCCCAGACATTTTGTGGAAGTTTGTATTTTTAATGTGTATCTACCTAATTTTATTGACTCCATCGCAATAGAATTCCTTTGTCTGGTGAAAAAGGATACTGCACTTTTATTCTCCGAAATTGAAAATCCCAGTGATGTGGTCCATTTTCCAAATGACGTCATGGTCTGATCCATTTTTTGATCACATCATTTAATGACACTCCACTATGTGATAATATTATATCATCTGCATATTGCATGATCCGAACGTCCTGGCCAATCTCATTTTGAAGGTGTGCCGTATATACGTTGAACAACAAGGGACTAAGGACAGAACCCTGAGGTAAACCTTCCGACATATACCGTGGCCCATAATGCGTATCTTTACATCTGAGGACTAATTTTCGATCTTTCAATAAGTGATAAATGTGAACAATAAATCTCTTAGGGAGTTTTAATTCATATAGAATGTTTATTAAAATCGGTATTTGAACCCTGTTGTATGCGTTCTCCAGATCCAAGTTGATAGTCAATACACAATTTTTCTTTGCCAGGTTGTTGTGAATTTCAAGACGAAACTAGTTAGAACATCATACGTGCCTCTTTTGTTTCTGAAACCTTGCATATAACTTGGCAATTTCTTTTTATTCTCGAGCCACCACTCGATTCTTCTTTTCATTAAGCGTTCGAATGTTTTGGACATACATGACGCTAGAGAAATCGGCCGATATGATTCTATTTTTGTTGCATCCTTATTAGGCTTTAGGACTGGAATTGTGATATATGTCCTCCAGTCTTTTACAGCAATCTCTTTAGTCCAGATGTCGTTGAAGACCTTCAGTAGAATTTTTTTCCCCTTATCTGATAGGTTACTTAGCATGGGGTAGTGTATATTGTCATTACCCGGCGCAGTATTACTATTCCTTTTAGTGCCAAATGTAATTCATCAATGGTAAAGGGACCTTCTAATTCGTCATTTTTTTCCATGTCCTGTATGTTGACGTCATTAATTACCGTATCCGGAGTAAGTGAGTTAAGAAACTGATCAGCTAAGTTGTTAGGAAATGCATTGGTTCGAGGGGCTCCATTTTTCATAACCTTTATATGGTGCCAGATTTGTTGTGAAGACATGTTTCTAGAGAAGGAGTTACAAAACTCTGTCCATTTATCGTATTTTTTCTTTTTAAATACAAATCGACACTTAGCTACCGCTCGCTTGTATTTTATATAATTGTCTATGTTTGGTATTTCTTTGTATTTCTTAATTGCTTCGGATTTTATTTTCTTCACTTTGTTGCACTCCTCGTCCCACCAAGGATTTGATTTATTTCTATATTTCGTACCCAAATACGGATTTGTTTTTGGAATATTCATTAGTGCTGCATTATTAATGCATTCAATAAACTTGGAATAGGAAATCATCGGATTGGAGTTGAGATTAGTATTCGACAACATTCTGTCTACAGTTTGCGCATAACCTGACCAATCTGCATCTTTAATTTTCCACCGATATCTGTTTACTGGACTATGATCGTATTTAAACCTATTCTCGTTGCCTAATTTAAAATTAATACTAATTGCTAAATGATCAGATCCTAGAGTTTCATTTAATACACTCCATTCAGCCCTAATCATCACTGATGGACTGCATATTGTTAAGTCTACCGCGGAAGGATTCCTATCGTGCCTTCTTATCATTGTAGGTGCTCCGTCATTCATAAGACATAAACCCTCTGCGTTTATGGCTTCACTAAGATTTATGCCTGCATTATTGTTTTTAAACCCTCCAAAACTTATGTGGTGAGCATTACAGTCCCCTGCTAGTATTAACGGTTGATTTAGTTCCTGGAATAGCGACACCCAATATTCCGTTCCTGTCTTGTGACGGGGGCACAATAAATCGCCACAATATTAAGTGTTATGTTATGTATGGTCAGCTTAATTCCACAAATCTGAATTTTATTGGTAATGAAACTGTTTAAATTTAACGTCTGAAATTGGTATCCTCGGCGGATGAGTATTCCAACTCCTCCATAACCATCTTCTCTATTCTTTGATATAAAGGCGTATCCAGATATCTGAAATCTATTATTATCTTTGAGCCATGTTTCAGATAATATTACGATATCTATATGGTTGGTGTTCAAATAGGATTCTAAATGCAGCTTATTTGAAAAAACAGATCTGATATTGATTTGAATAATTTTTAGCATTATTATTATTATTTTTTTTATGATATTATCACTAAATGATTTTAAGCTTCTATACGTAATATACTGTGCTCACAGCCAAATCAGACTTGTTTGTCGGGTCCAAATTTAGACCTCATCATTTTGTTTAGTATTTCTGACAACAGGTTATAATGTTCAGCGCTATTAGGAATGTATATATGTTTAATTTTTTCAATGAATTCGTTTAAGAAATTTAATGAACCATCTTGTTGAACATTGCTATTATTTTCGACTATTGCAGATTCACGTTCCACGCTCGGTTTTAACCTTTTTCTTGGGTTGAGGTTAAATTCGGTTTTGTTGTTTCTATTTGATACAGGTTCCTTCACTAACTGTTTTTTTATTGAAGATCCAGAATTGAATGGAGTATTGCTTTTGGTAATTTTGTAAGTCGATCTTTTAGGTTTATGAAAGGTTATCGGATTTAAAAATTCCGGTTGCTCCTCCTCCTCTAGATCAGAAAGGGCGTCGAACCTATTTTTAGTTATCTTACTGTCTGTATCAGATGCTGGTTTTGCATACAAACCTGGAAATTCTTTATCTTTGCCCGTGAAACTGAATCCGACTTTTGACTTGTTTGCATAGCTGTCTTTATACAATATATTTCTGGCTTCATGGTATGCTAGATTCTGCCAAGCCATAATTTCTTTAATTTTTTTATTTTTAATAAATACCGTGCATTCTTTATCATTTGCAGGGTGATCCCCATTGCACAACGCACATAGAAATTTGGATGCTATACATATTTTCGCATTATGTTCTCCGGAACATTTCATACATCTCTCTTTTCCTCTACATTGGTCCTTAACGTGATTGAACCGACAGCATTTGTAGCATTGGACCACTTTCTGTACAAACGGTCGAACCTCACATTTTACCGAATGTATAGCTACCTTATTCGGTAAACTTGTGCCTCTAAACGTTAATTTGACACATTGTATTATTATTTTTCGGTCTTAAACATACCACGTCTATAATCGGAATATCTGTTTCAATGGCGTTTATAATTTCTTGTTCTGAGAGATTGGCATCCACATCAAATATTATGCCATGCCTTACAAGTAGGTATTTCGGGATGTATGCCTTCAGATTATTTTTTTCTAAAATTTTGTCATCTAGAATTTTGTTCGCCACCCTGGCGCTTTTAAATTCCATCTTTACTTTATTTTTTCCTATAACCGAAACTTCTGTCAAACCAAATTTGAAATATGCCCCTGCATTATGTATGATTTTTCCCAAGGCCATCGGGTGCAGTCGGCCTATATTTTTGTCCTTGGATTCAACAAATATAGTGTAAGGGCCCATATCGCAACCTTCAAAACGTATCAAATTATTTAATGGATTAACTCTTTCATTTGATTTATTTTGATCGTTTATATTGTTGTCGTCACTTATTAGATCTTTTGTTATTTCCATTGTTGTATCACTGTTATTTAACGCTAAATTACTGTTTTCCCCTTTATTTTCCTTTAGTTCTAACGTTTCCCTTTTATTATTATCTGCACTTACATCGTTGATATTATATTTATAATTAACATTAACACTATTCTTAATATTCAAATCACAACTACTAACTGATTCATTTTCTACACTAATTACACTTTCAGTATCACAAAAATCCATGTCACTCGATCTATTTAAACAAGTGTTCTTTGCATCTGCTGTTATCTCTCCAATCGCAGAGCGGCAGGTAAAAAGGTTTGGGTCAGGTGGTCGGCCGCACTGACCATCCGACTCGGAAGACATTATGTAATTATTTACGATTATTTATTCGATGTGAATCGCTCGGCTGCTACAATCGAACTGCGATATAACAATTTTGAATAACGTTCATCAGTAATATGGTAACACTCGTGGTGCACACATTTTTTAATGTCAACCATTATACATATTTATATAATAATAAATTATAAATTTATAATAGCATTAAAAATATTTATAATATTTAAAAACAATAATGCAATTAAAGTCATACTTCAAGTACGACATTATTTCGGTTTGTCATTAGAATCTGGGGCTTGAACCTTTATTAGAGAAATAAAGTAATTGCTGATTTATAAATTCGATAATATTCTTCACAAAGTGGACAGCTGTAATATAACAATCCTGAATAATTTCATTAACACTAGCAATGAATTAACTGCATAGATGTCCATCATGAAGTATATCTTCATATAAATGAGACACAGCTACATAAACTATTGTTGTGCTTGATCTTTTGTTTAGAGTAATAAATCTGAATATTATTCTTCATTATTTATAAAAATATTCAATTTTGTAATACTTAATAGCCATTATAAACGAAAAACTTGTCGACTTCATCTAAACTTCCAAAAGTGTCTGAGATATAATTCTGAAAAAGATATATCTTCGGCATGTTAGAATAAAGCTGTACGACTTTAATATTTTCTAATATCTATAAAAATGCAGAGAATTATTAATAGAGCCTAAATAAATATTGTTTTCATAATTTCACTTGTCATGTAATTCATACAATCATTGATTGCTTGTTTTTTTTTAGTTTTTCGCTGGCGATACAGTTTCATTCTTTGAACAGTAATACTATCTGTCTTGCATATAAAAATTATTTCCATTTTATTAACTTCAAAAATATATAGGAACCACGAATAATACAAATTACTTCAATGAACTTACGTTTCTTACACGGCACAGATTTTTCATTTGCTTTATTATTTGCACTATAATTATTTATGGGAGACGGTATAAAATATTCTTCCGATCCACACGTTTTTTATTAACTCAAGATTTGTACTAATATTTAACTTTAAAATGTAATGACATGAAACCACGAAACACCGAAAAATGAATATGCTTCACGCTTTCTGTGACGTACGCACGTATAAAGTCGCGCATACAAAGAAGCCTCGCAGAACGCATACAAAAAATTGACCGTATAGAAATGATCTCATCGAGAGCAAATGACCAATCATTGGCACTCGACCTTGCCGTAACTTAATTCCGTTGCATTTGTATGGATTTACACCCAAGTTGCAATTACACCAAATTTACAGTTATTGGATCATAATTTCTTTAATTATTGAACAAGAAAATCAGACGAAACGTTCAGACTGCATTGCAGAAGGCCTTAGGTGAGAAGTGTTTCTGATTGGGACAAATGGTTCAAAGAAGGTCGAAGGCACATTGAAGACGAACCACATCCAAGATGTTCAAGAACATTTACTGATGAGCTACACATCAATAAAATCAAAACATTGGGCGCTGCAAAATTATCGATTGACTCCTAGAAAGCCTGTTGACATTGTTGGAATTTCAAATGGGCCAGTCAACAACACAATTTTCGAAGTCGTTTTTGCACTACGATAATGCGCCATTGCATAGTGCACTCATTCTTCTAAATTAACTAGTTGGGCGCATGGCATCGTGCCTTAAGGCAAATTGCTGGAACTTCCCGTACTAAAAATTATATTTTTTTAAAAAGATTAACATTTTTGAAAAAAAATTTACTCTGAAAAAATTAGATTTTTGAAAAACTATAAATTTTTGACAAAAATTTACTTTTTTTGAAAAAAGACATTTTGGAGAAAAATTTACTTTTTTTTTTTGAAAAAAACGACTTTTCGAAGAAAAAATTATTTTGAAATATTTTGGAAATTCTGAACTTTTCTTCAAAGCAATCGTACTGCTTTAACAGCATAGAGACAAAATATCGAAGCGCATAAGCGCCGCGTATCCGTCTAACAAATAAATATTGGTACGAAACCCATAGAAATGTAAACAAAATTTATACTTATTGTTAAAATCTCTATAAAATATCTGTGCATATGTCAAATGATCATTTTTCACCGCCAAATGGCATTTTTTTTTACTTTTTTTACTAGATCTCCGAAACCGCAAGACCGCTTTCATGAAAATTTGTTCTTCATCTTGTTAATACAAGTAAAATGTTTTTTAAATTATTCAAATCGGGCGCTCCGTTCTCTTAAAAACTGAGTTACCGCTTTTGGCACTTTTTGCTTCATATCTTCGAAACGGCTAGACCTGCCTTCTCCAAAAACTAATCAGCTCGTCTCCTTATCAACACGAATCGAATGTTTTTTTAATTATTCAAATCGCTTCATCCGTGTTCCCGAAATCGTCGACGAAAATTTGTATCCGCAAACACACATACACGCACCTCCGCACACACACGAATGCACACACATACACGAATACATCTATTTTTTCTAAGGTATGCCAAAATGTTCAGAAGGTTTTGAAACTTAAAGATATATAAAAATTTTCATTTTCGATTTTTTTGAAATTACTATAACTTGCCGTACGGGAAGTTAATAATTTAGACAAGAACTCAACCAATATCGTTTTGCAACCATTTTCTGGCTATTCACTAATAAACTCGAAAAACCGTTGCGTCAATTTGATTGAAGACATGAAACCGAATCGAAGAAGGTGATAATCGTCAATCAGTAAGACAAGTATAAAAATGTTTTGAAAATTGGAAAAAGCGTTGACATAGTCGCGGTTCATCCGAGAAGTATTATTTCAAGGGGGATAAATTAGATTTAGAAGAAATAAAGAAAAAGATAAAAATAAAAAATAAATTATATAAAGATTTCAAAAGTTTTAAACAAGGTCTTACTAAGTGTAGTATATGTACACATACACACACATACAAATATGTATATATATATATATATATATATATATATATATATTTATGAATATATAGAAATGTAAAGAAAAGTTTCTAAACTTTTAGGAAGACTCGCTCAAAGGACAAATGTACTAAGCAAATTCGTAATGACCAAGTGAAAACGGCTGGTGTATGCGCTAAATGTCTCTGTGCTTATTCCAACAAAGGTAAAATGTTGTTTTTTTATAATAGTCCGTTAAAAACTCATAAAAACACGTACGAGTACCAAAAACGTTCTACTATAACACTATCAATAACGTACTCTTTTCATTTAAAAGTATAAAGTAGTTTGCGAATTTGGAATTCCTAATTTATATTCATTACGTATTCAAAAACTAAGCAAAAAATCCATACTAATGTATTTTACCATCGTAGAATTATTAAAAAACATTTGCTTCGATGTTAATAAAAGTTCCGAGAATTACTAGATAAATTAGCCTAATTTCAAGTAAAGCCTAAATTCTCAAAGGTAGCCCGGATAGCTCAGTCGGTAGAGCATTGGACTTTTAATCCAAGGGTCCAGGGTTCAAGTCCCTGTTCGGGCGGCGTAGTTTTTTTATAAATATCATTTTGAAACATTTTTTTCATTATCATTCATTGATATTTGTAGCACCGCCAGACAAAATGCAAAACAATCTTTGCTATTAATGGTCAACGGCTAACTCTTTGCAGCAAATATTTAATAAAAAAAACTTCATATAAAATGTCTCATTTTAAGGGGCACAACTAGTGTGAAATTTTGAAAAAATCGATTTTTGTTTTTTTCATATTTCAGTAGATTACACTTTAAAAATAATATATAAAAATTTCAAATCGATATTTCAAATAGTTTTTGAGTTACAGCCATTTAAAAAGTTTATATATATAGTATATAGTACAACGATCATTTTATCTTTAAATGCGTTTTTCTCGAAACAGCATTTTCCGAATTTGCTGCAGTGATTACTCAAAAACGAATGATCCGATCACTATCAAATTATTTTTACATGTTCTTTATATAGTTCTCCGTAAAATGAACTATCGATCCTTTGATCGGATCAAAAATCGAATTTTGGCAGTCGAAAAACGACCAAAATTTTGGATAAAATTCGACTTTTTTTTTAAAACGCCGCCATTTTGTCAATTTTGATTTATTTTTTTCATCGTAGTTCATTTTAAGACAATATTATCTAGTTTAACGAGATTTTTTTTTTTATTTCATTCACGTAGAAGGCCGGAATCAATGCAGCAGTTAAAGGCCTTTTTTTGTCGCGCCCTTGGAGATCGACGATAACTTAAAAAATTTTTTTTTTCTCCAAAAATTTTATTATGTATTCTTAAAGCATGTATAAATATATTCCTAAAATTTTGAAATGATTGATAAAGTAGTTTTTTTAATATAAATTCCCAAAAATCACCTTTTTTTAGGCGGTTACACTAGTTGTGCCCCTTAAAATCCTTATCAAATTGGATTTGCAAAATTTTTGCTTGAATTTCATTTAAGTATCCTAATTTACGCTAACTATTCAACTATCGATTACTTCTTGTTGATACTACGTTTATTTTAATGAATATAATTGTATTATTATACTAAAAGATATTTATGATATATAATTTTGTAGTCATAAGTCAACAAAAGTCAATGAAAAGGTATATATTTCCAAATTAAAATACTTGTTAAAACCTTGTTTTTTGAAATACAATTGTCAATAATGACATATTATCGCAAAATTTAATTAGACAAACTATTTTTACTTTTACTACATAGATAAAAATTAAAATAGAACCATAAAATTTAATAATCAACATTACTTGTTCGCAAATACTATCAAACTTCCTTATTGTCCAATATTATAAAAAATTGATGCAGTTAACGATATTAACTTATATTTTAACTATTTTCATTTATTACTTTTTGTAATATTTATAACTTTTCATTTTACAGGCTCGTTCGGGCAGATGAGTAATTTCTCAGGTGAGTTACATAGTACTTTACTCAATATTAATAGTCCTACCTACTCTGTCTTACTACTAATTTGCTTTCAATTCACAATTTGTCATACATAAAAGCATCACAAGAAAAATGCATAGAAACAGAATCTGTGAACGTATCTAAATTTGGACAAAGACAAAATCTAATTTTGTTTTTTTGGCTTCGGTTCTCAATAGTTTGCTGTAGACTACTTGTATAATAATAAAGAAAATTTATACAAGAATATGAAAATGCAAAATTATAATTGTACAATATCAATTTTCAGGATCTAAAACTTGTGCATGTGATGCAGCAGACGAAATGGTTCCTTTCAACGACACATCCAAGAAGGATAACTGCATTTGCAATGTTTGCTTAACTCCTTTTACATCGAAAAAAAGTAAATATTTTTTGCTAATTTTATTTAATACATTGTGTAATTGTTTTATAACATGTATTTTTAATTAAAAGTTATTTAAGCAGGTTTTTATATAACTTTTATAAAATATTATACGTGGGTGGGTAAAAAGGTTCTTGACAAGAGCCTGAAATAATATCTATTATTATTGATTACGGCTTGCTTATGAATAAATAAATAAATAAATAAATAAATAAATAAAAGGACCAACTAAACCTCTATCCTAGCAAAGGTGTAAAAAATAAAATATGGCAAATAAAAAAGTTTTAATATAAAAAAGCAATTTTTTGAAAAATAAGATTTAGGTTGTTTACAGTATTATCTCTGTTAAAAAATGCACACAGGAAATTTATTAAAGTATTATTCATTAAATATAATATTTTAACTTCCCGTAGGGCAAGTTATAGTTATCGCAAAAAAATCGAAAATGAAAATTTTTATATATCTTTACGTTTCAGAGGTTTCTGAACATTTTGGCATACCTTAGAAAAAATGGATGTATGTGTGTGTGTGTGTGTGTGTGTGTGTATGTGTGTGTGTATGTGTGTGTGTATGTATGTACGTGTGTGTATGTATGTGCGGATACAAATTTTCGTCGACGATATCGGGAACACAACTAGTTCTAATTTCTTTTCAGCACAGATAAAGTCAATACTATCACCCGTTTCGGTATAACGTCAATGTCCTCGGTACTAGCAAAGTACAGCAAAGTACAGAAGTGGCAGAAATTTACATAATTCTACTTACATTTTTGTTCAATAAAACTATCATTTTCTGTTTACATCATACAAAAAAATTATATAAAAAATGCATAGTGCTGACAAGTTAGTTGTATAAATGTTAGTGCCAAATCTCTAGTGCTGTGTACACTTCTCTATATGTAACTAACCAACGTAATATCCACTGATGATGACATTAAATTGAATGTCGAAACGTTTGGAAATAAAGATTATTTTATAAATCTTTGGCTTTTCTTGTTTGATGTATCGCCCTCAAGAACTCACTCATATATATATATATATATATATATATATATATATATCGGATCAACCGATTTGAATAATTCAAAAAACATTTTATTCGTATTGATAAGGAGACGTGCTGATTAGTTTTTGGCAAAGGCAGGTCTAGCCGTTCCGAAGATACGGGGCAAAAAGTGCCGAAAACGGTAACTCAGTTTTTAAGAGAACGGAGCGTCCGATTTAAATAATTCAAAAAACATTTCACTTGTATTGACAAGATAAACAATCGATAAAATTTTCATAAAGGTAGGTCTAGCGGTTTCGGAGATATGGAGAAAAAAGTAAAAAAAATTAGCCATTTGGCGGTCAAAAATGATCATTAGACATATGCACATCAAATTATCAGATATTTTATGAAGATTTTAACAATAAGTATACATTTTGTTAACATCCTATGGGTTCCGTACCAATGCTTATGCGTTAGACAGCGACGCGGCGCTTACGCGCTTTATATTTTGTCCCTATGCAGTTAAATCAGTACGATTGCTCTGAAAAAAAAGTTTAGATCTTCCACAATATGTCAAAATAAAAAAATTAAAAGAAATTTTTTTTTTCAAAAAAAAGTAATTTTTTGTCCATACATATAGTCTCTCAAAATTCTTATTTTTTTAAAGTACATTTTTTTAAAGTACATTTTTTTCAAAAATGTTAATCGTTTTTAAAAAATTAATAATTTTTGGTACCGGAAGTTCCAGCAATTTGCCTTAAGGCACGATGCCTTAATTGCCTTAAGACAGAATTCCACTTATAGCTAGTTTACAAGATTTTTTACCATTTCCAGGTGAACAAGAAAATCATGGTTTTACTTGCGATTGCGACAAATGCATTTGCGAAGAATGTTTGGACAACAGACGCAAATTGGCGAAGGAACCAAGTAAACCAGAATGTGCATGCAACCAATGTTTGTGTGCGTGCTATTGCGATAAAGGTATCATCATTGATTTGGCAAAAAAGTAACTATAAGTGTAATAAGACACATTGAAAAAATGATAATGGAATTTCTTTATTAACTTCCCGAAGGAGAAGTTTATGTTTTCGTCAAAAAATCCGATTCGCTTTCAAAAATTTAAAAACCATTCGATGTATCTCGACTATTGTTTGTCAGTTTTGTGCGACGATCGACCAAGCCGTTTCTTCGTAAATAGCAGAAAAGTGAAGAGTTTTTCGTCCACGTTTTAGCCCGCAATTCTGAATCTATTTTGAAAATTCAAAACTCGTTCGAAAGATATTGGTTGGGAATCGACCTGATTAGTTTTTGGTAGAGATCGGCGGGGCCGTTTTCTTGTAATAAGGTGTTAACAAATTTTTTTCGTCGATTTTTTATTATTATTTTTTTGACAGTAGATACCATAGTCTTCTAGATCATACTAAAATATTACGGCCCTACGACAACTTTAACTTTGTTTAACTTTAAAAATTCGTCAAAGTTTGCAAAAATTAGCATGGTCTTTTTGGCATTTGAACTTTCATCGACGTTTGCTCAAAAACGCCTGAACCGATTTCAGAAATTTAATAACAATTTGATGTATCTCGATCGGCCCAGCCGATTGTAATTGTGTATTTGGAAATAAGTATTAAACCTTTCGTCCACATTTAAGCTCATACTACCGAACCGATTTCAAGAAATCAAAAACTGTTCGAAAGATATTAATTGGGAATGATACTGATTAGTTTTAGGTGAAAATCTACCAAGCCGTTTTCTTGTAATTAACTGTTGAAATAAAATTTAAGCCGATTTTCATGAAACTTTTTTGGGCGATATATATCATGGTCTTATAGAACTTACTGAAATATTACGGCCTTACGACAAGTAGTTTAATTTTAAAAATTCATCAAAGTTTGAGAAAATGCGTAGTTCTTTTGACATTTGTTAAAATTAAAATTAGATGATTTACCTGATATAACGATAAATGCTTGGTCTTAATAAACATACTAAACAATTAAAATCCTACAAAAAACTGGCTCAATTATTAAAATTATTGATTTTTGAAAATTTGCTTTTAAAAAATACTCCGATCAGGTTGACGTGTTCGATTTTCAATAATGTGTAATAAATCCATTTCGAATACTTTTAACTACTCATAAATAAATTTATCTATCATGAATTGAGTCGATTATTTACTCAAATCGGGAAGTTCATGTAACTTGCCTCAAGGCAAAATACCTTATATATTATACAGTATTTGAAACCTGCAACTTAAAATTTCACATTGACGCGGGTAAAATGATCCACCACCAATATCACAAAAACAAAGAATTTTTTGGCATCAATACTTGAAAGTAGAGGGAAAAACATTTGTAATCAGCCATCACCTTATCAATATCAAGCAACATCTATTGAATAGTTCTAATCCTTCCCACTGGGATGCCGCCGCCCCGCCGAAAAAATCCATATAAATCTCGCAATTCACGACTGGAAAGGGTTAAAATCTATAACACAAGAATTTTCTTTCTTTTCTGTGAGCACTGTTATTTAGTATGTTATGTTTCATAAAATTATTTTGTTTGGTCAATTTTTATTTTTTTATTTTTTATAATGCGTATATAAAAAACACACAAGATTGGATTGAAGTCAAATAGGAGGGATTGGACGCCCCAAAGCCTTGGGTTAATTGGTAAACATGTAAAACGGGATGACAGGTAAAATGGTAAACAAGTAAAATGGTGGATTGATAAACAGGTTGATAGGTAAATTGGTAGAAAGGTAAATTGACAGACAGGTAAATTGTTGAATAGGTAATTTGTTGAACAGGTAAATTGTTGAATAGGTAAATTGGTAAACTGATCAACTGGTGGACTTATAAACTGGTAGACAGGTTAACAGGTGAACAGGTTAACAGGTAAATTGGTGGACTAATAAATTAGTAGACTGGAAAATTGGTTGACCGACAAACAGGTTGACAGGTACAGAGGTAGACAAGAAAACTGTTAGGCAAGTGGTAACAATTATGCATTTTTGTTCAAAATTTTAATTGAAAGTAAAACACATTGAAGCGTGATCGGGTACAGCTATTAGCATTTATTTAGTATTATAATGAATTCAAAATGTATGCATCACAACAAGAAACAAACGAATAACGCTTAACTTTGCCTTGACAACGAACTGATTGTTATTATTGTAAATTGTTTTCATAAAATTAATATTTAAAGTAAATAAAAAATTAAATACAGCTGATACTAAGTATGCCAAGGATAATTAAAAACATTGCAATTCAAAATAAAAATGCTAAAAACCGAGGTAACAGATAAATTTTGTCAATCGTAACTTTTTGTATTAATATAGCTTCAAAACACGACAATTAGAAGACAATACTATTAAAAAAAGTAGTGAAATAATTAAAACCAAATTAACTTATGGTCGATTATTTAATTTTTATCATAACATACATTTATATTCGACGAATTCGAAGCATAGGAGGAAAAACTTATCCGAAAATAACCTAATTAGTATTCTATCTATTATTTATCGAAATTCTATTTATTTTGTATATTTTATACTATTGATTCAATGATTTCATTAGGAGATGGAAAAGCAGAGCCTGAAAAACCGAGCGAAGAGCCAAAAAAGGAAACTAAAACCGAGCCTAAGAAGACAATACCGGATTCTTCAGGTTGTAAATGCGGCAATCTGGAGTTGAAAGGATCAGAGTTTGATGGTATGAGATAATAATTTTTAGCTTTCATTGTTTGTGATGTAGGCACTGATTATGGAAAAGCTAAGAAATTTTTGACCATCATTAAACTCCTTCATTTCCATCCATTTTTTTCGATCGTCCGCATTGCAATATCATAAAAAAACGTGTTTTATAATGATAAAAATATATATATATATATAATTTCTGAAAATATCTGTTCTATTATAGGTCTCAGCCCATGCAATTGTGGTGCTAAGACTCCTATGTCAAGTAGCAGAGAAGCAGGAGGTGCAGAGGTTGTATGAATATTTTATTGTTATGATATTACATAAAACGAAAAACACTTATTTTTTCATCAGGAAAAGTAAACGTACAAACTTAGCTTGAAATCTTAATTTAGTTTAAATTAAGTCAAGCTAATTATGTAGTAATATTTATTGAAGAAATTTTGTTTGAGCAAATCTTCCATCAGATCACAAACTAATCTAAGTCATATTTGAATTTTGTGCACTTTCATGTGCATTTTATAATTACTATATTTGTCAACTGTCAATTATATGCTTTGAACAAGATCTTACAACAATGCTCTGAATATTTGGAAATCTAAATGAACATTCCGGTCTGTAAAAAATCCACAAATTATTTATTTATAATAATATAATAATATAATATTATATTATATTTATATCTAACGATTGCAATATGATAATTTGACTACCCTTACAAACTGTGTTTAATCAAATTTCGAATATCAATTTACCAATTTACAAATAATATGTCTTGCTCTTGTTGAACTTCTACTGTTCGCGAACGTGTTAATTGAGGTTTTAAAGAAGATCAATAAGACGTAATTCTTTTATCACATTTCTCACAGAAATCCGAATAAAAGGGGGCGTCCATTAATCATGTGAGATTTTGAGAGGGAGGAAGGGTTTGACAAAAAATCACAAAATATCACGTGGGGGAGGGAGGAGTGCAGTAAGATATTACGTTTATTTATTTTTTTACCAGAATTTTTAAAAAAAATCTAAACATTTTCAAAAAAAAAATTGAAAAACTTTACAATTTTTTCTCGTAACTATAAATACACGTGATGTTTGGTGAGGAGGGGGAAAATTTTGAATGCCATCACGTACCACCAAGGGGGAGAGGCGGTCCAAAAGTCCTTAAAAAATCGGAAACGTGATTAATGAGCGCTCTCTAAGTCGTGTAGTTTCATTTGTTGTTGACCAATTTTATAATATTCAGTCAACAAGATGATCATTAAATTATATTGAGATAAAACGTCAATTATACCTAGGTACATTTTTAAACCATAATTAAAGTGAAAAGGATAAAATTGTTACTTTGTAATGTGATTATAAGACATTTGTTTTTTTTTTCGTTTAGATTGGGGATGACAGCGGATCCTGCGTATGTAGACCAACCGATTGTCAAGATAAACCGCCTGCTGATGCAGTAGACTGCTCCACAGGAAAAGATACTGGAAAATGTGACTGCGAGTCGAAGAATGTACCAGTAGTCAAAGAAGATGAAGATTTGAATGAAAATGAAGACGAGATAAGATGTCAAGGTACGTAATGATTTTTCATAATAAGAATAGCTTTACGTGTATTTACTCACCTCTCCAGTTAAGCTCAATTGAAAATTTATTTTGTATACAATATCTTTTTTTGGGACAAACCAACAAGACTTTTTACTTTTCTCATGTTTTCAGCAAGATTTAACTTTCTTGTATTCATAGTTAACAAGTTAACATTTGGAATATAAAAATACAATCTCTAAATATTTACTTTAGAAAAAAACCGCTATCAACGTTACTAACTAAATTAAATAACTTATAAATATTTATTGATAAATTTCAATGTGAATCTGAATAATGGACACCAACGTACTTAATTTATAATTATTTCAAAAAAGTTATAAAAATTTAGTAAAATTTTAGCAAAACATTTAATTAAAATAAGAATATATTTCTAAGATAAATTATATAAGAAAATATATAAGGTCATTAAACTATTTTGAATTAAGATAAATTAAAATGCAAAAACCAAAAAAATAATATTAACTAACTAACTAAATAAATAAACTTAATTTTACGCGAACGGAATCGTGGGTACTAGATAAGATAAGATAGAATAACCTAAAATACATATTTTTTAAAATAAATGTAACCTAAGTAATGCCCTGTTGCATCAACTTCTTGTCAAAAAGGTCCCGTCAAAATCGGTTCAGCCTTTTCGGAAATTAGCCCAAACAGACAGACAGACAACAATTTAAAATGTTAGTTTGACATATATACGCCATTTATATTCATGAGCATGTATCAAAAAACGACTATTTCAATACAATATTTGTACTTATTATTAAAATCTCTATATGATATCTGACAATTATTACAGATACTTCAATTTTATTTATATAAATAGATGGCTTATTTATATACCAGGCATTAGTTCATGATATAATGGATAAGCGCCCTATTTTTATTCCTTCAAATCAAAATTCTTCGCGCTCTTGTAATATTCACATGAGAACATGAATCAAAAATGTAAATTTCCAATTTAAAAACTTATTATATGCTATTTCCTTCCAGATAAAAGCAATAAAAAAGATGGTAAAGGCAAAAGGGATTGCAGCGAACTGTTGAAAGCCTGCGAAGAAAGATTAGACAAGATCAATCGCGTAAAGGAAAAATGTAAGTCGAAATTACATAACTAGAAAAAAAATGATTGAACGAATTTGTAGCAATATTGCGTAAAATTCCTAGGAAATAGCTCTTAGTTCTACAAATTATAATTTCAAATCCCCATAAAACAGATTTATTTGTTCTTTAACCATTCTTTCCAAAACATCCAAATATATCAGTATCATAAGAGCCCATTATACAGCAGTTTCTTCAAGATAAATTTTAACTTTAGTGCAGAGCGGGGCACAAAGGTCTAATTTGTCTTTCAGGAATTATTCTGTAAAAACCAAACCAGCATTATCAAAACAAATAACACATATCCAACAAATAACAAAGTTTAGTAAAATTTTAAAAAGGTACAGCCAAGATGCAAATATATTACCACTAGTCTTACTTTTAATTTTAAAAAGATTTTACTAAATAATAGCTATACACTACTTAAACAACGCGTTAATCAATTTTATTTTCAAAGTTACCAGTTTTCTTGTTGTTTGTTGTTTCTTGTCTTCTGGGTTACATGTCTATAAGACTATCTGTCTACCTCTCTACCTGTCTAATTTACTAATTCACCAATTTAGCTGTTCACCAAAATAGCTGTTCACCAATTTACCTACCTATCAACCATCATTCCACCATTTTACCTGTCTACCAATTTACCTTACAAGCCGTTTTACATATCTACCGATTTATCTGTCTATATATTTATCTATTTACCAATTGTCCTGCCTGCCATTTTACATATCCTGCAATTTATCTGTCCATCAGTTTACCTATCTACCAATTTACCTGTCTTTTCGTTCATCTTTTTAACTATCTATTTAATTATTTACTTTTTCAATTGTTTACCTGTCTGCCGGTATACTTGTCTATCAGTCTGCCAGTCTACCAATTACAAATTAATTAAAATAGTTATAATTACGATACTAATTATTACAAATAAGGTATTTTTGATAGGCGGTTCAAAACTTAGGGTTATATGTGGCTTATATATACATATTGTAAAAGTTAAAAAATAAAAATTGACTGAAAAAAATATTTAGAAAGTCTTCGGGGAGGCCAACCCCTACCAATTGGCTTAGAATTAGAATTGGAAGAACTATTAATTTATTCAATCTCTTGTAAAATTGTGTTTTTTAACTTATTTTACTTTTCATTTACTATTTTCTTATTGTTTACATATCTATATATATATATATGTACTTATAATATACATTTATTCAGGTATCATGAAATCAACAAAGAAACTAGTTATTAGTGGCATTTTGCTTTAATGCAAGTTACTTCAATTTCCCGACATGTGCAAATAATAAATAATCGACTAAACCAATGATAAATCAATGATTCATAAGAACTTTTTAAATATGCTAAATTGATGTAGGTTAAAGAAATGTGGGAAACCATTGCAGATTAATAATATATTTCGCTAAGCATTTGAATTTTGAATATCAGATCAGAATTTTTGGGTAAAACATGCTTGAAAAATTTTGCACTTTGCTACTAATTTTAAAGAAACGACTCAGCCGATCATCGCGCAGATCTTTGAAATCATTTCCACCGTTTTTGAGAAAACGTCGACGAGAATCAAAAATCGGCTCACATACACAAACGCGGCCATACACACACACATACTTTTCGAAAATCAAGAAAACATAAAATTAGCAGGATTTTGTCGCCAAATTCAACATTAAACATCTTCCGCTTCGGGAAGTTTGCCGAAAATTTCTTCGGCAAGTTTCCTTAAATATAATGTAAATATATAAATAAAATGTATTGGAATGATGATTCGACAGATCCCAAAATATTAATCAATTGTCTTTGATATTCCTGTCACTTTTCAAAAAAAAGTTTCAATCCCTTATCCACATAGGCTTTTGCTAAAACAAAAAAAATGACAAGGATATTCTCGTTTATATTTTGTATTGAAGGCAAGTAGAAATTGTTTGAAATGAGATTATAAATAGGAATATGAATTGAAAAATTAATAAAAAAAGATAGTAAATGCAACAAAATGTTAAACAAAAAAGTATAATGTATAAAAAATTAAATAAAAACAGAAAATTTTGATAAAACTTGAAGCGCTCCACTGATGTGTAATCCGTTTGAAGTTTGTGTACTCATAAGAAGGTAATAACTAGTGCTAGAACTTTCCGTGCCAAAATTTTAAAAAAATTTGAAGCTTTAAATTTTTTTGAAAATTTTGAAGAAAATCGAATATTTTGAATATTTACAAATTTTGAGTTGAAATTATTAGAGATATTTTGTAATTTCTTGAAATTTTCGGTTGATCCATACTGTCAAAAATGTCGAAAATATTTGTCGAACTATATAAGTGAACTTCAAACATTTACGTCGTAAATTTCAAATTATTTTACTTTAATTTTTTCCGAAAATTGTGAATTTTTTTCAAAGCGGTCGCGCTTTGCGGCTGTTTTAGATGCCAAATAACGAAGCGGGTAAGCGCCGCATATTTCTAACGGTTAAACATCATAAATCTTGAGAAGAAACCCATAGAAATGCAAACAAGATTTGTACTTATTATTAAAAACTTTATAAAATATCTGATAATTTGATGCGATAATGATACTTTTTAACCGCCAAAGTTTTATTTCTTATCAAAAACTATTATTACTTTCTTACAGTTACATGTATGATACTTTGAATTGAATCCGGTTTTTAGTTTAATACGTAAGTAATATATGCTTATGTTAACAAAGAAGTAAAATGTAGTATTCAAATTCTTGAATTTTATAAATTAAACCCATTTTTTCATCGCAACTTACTTTGTGATTGGAAAATATAGTAGTCATAGGCTCGTTTCGGACAAGACAAAACTGTGCGCACTATTCGGTGTCAGCGACACAATTAACTGGTTTACATACTAAATTTTTATCTATTATACTAACCTAATTAATTTCTTTCACCAGCTGCTAGTAGCTGTGAATCTTCGCCCCAGGTTGTAACCAGACCAAATGTGAAACCAAATAAAACCAGGCAGAAAAAAGAAAAGACCGGAAAAGATTCTGAGCCTCCAATTTGCACAATTGAAGTGGAGATGTGCTCGTCATCGGACTCGCCTGCAACACTAAGTAAGAAAAGAAATGCACAAATTTAGTTACATGATAAAAAAAATTAATAATCTAACATGCATTAACCTAAGACTTTTATATTAGTTTTATACAATCACCTTTCAGTAAATTATAAGTACAACAATAATATGTAGTGTTTTCAAATATTTTACCAACAAAATTAGAAAATAAGGCATGTGTAGCTTAAGGTGTAACAAAAAAAAATAGTTTCGTTTTTTTCATATTTCCAAAGCTTAACACTATTCAAGGATATATGTATTATTTGACCAAGATAGTACTCTTCTGTTTCCTTCCTTTTGCAAAATTTTAAACGCGTTTTTCTCAAAACTATCATTTTCTATGCCGATGTTCACGATTTCTTGAGTTATGCTGGGCCGATTTATTTAAAATTTTCAGAGAATCTTTTTTATAAACTCTCTTGGCATATACTAGTCTCAGCCTTAAATTTGAAATTTGCTATTTTTAAACAATTTGAGAAACTCAAAAAGTGGTAAGAATATGATGTTATTTCAAGCTGTCGCCATTTTGTGAATTTTTTTTTAACTTAATCCCAGTGTACTACATTATTCTAGAATAATTTTTTTTAAGTAAAACTTAGGCGCGACTAGGGTGTAAATCCGTAGAAATGCAACGGAAGTCCGTTACACCCGAACTATTCGTCATTCGCTCTCGATGAGATCATTTCTAAACAGGTCGATTGTGATTGTGTATGTGAAGAGAAATCTGTCGTTGTATGCGTACCGGCATCAACGTTGTATGTGGACCGATATCAACAAGGAAATCGGCATTGATAAATAAACATTTTAAAGTTATATTGTAGTACAAATCTTGATTTAATGAAAAATGCCTAAATCAGAAGAATATTTTACGCTGTTTCTTGAAAATAATAAACCAAATTAAACATTTGGGCCGTGTACTAAACGTAAGTTTATTGATTAGAAATCATTGAATGTATGTTAATTTTAATCACACGAAGTTCTTCAAACACAATTAGTACATGATGAGTGAAGTTGCGAAAACAATATGTTGTTTAGGCGTTATTTAACATAATCGACTGTGTAAACGAATATTAAAAAATTAGCAATTACTTCATATCTCTATTGAAGGTTCATTTCTAAATGCTAATTACAATGACAAACCGATCATGTTGCATTTGAAGTATGACTTTAATTATATTACTGTTTTTAAATATTATACATATTTTTAATGCTACTATAAATATATAATTTAAAATTTACCATTATATAAATGTGTATAATGGAGAACACTAATAAATGTGTGCATCACGAGTGTTACCATATTACTAATAAACATTATTCAAAATTGTTATATGATGTATTTATTTTTACTTATGCCATCTTGTACAGTAGCAAATAAGTTTTACTTCAATAGCATGTGAACCTTACGCACACTCTTTTTTTACTTTCGGATTACTAGGAGGGTTGCAATCGTGAACACGGTCACGTTTTTGTGATCTTTAAAAATTACTCATTTTTAAAATTATCAACATTTTTTTAAAAAAATGCTGTACTCTTATAACGTTGATAAATAAATTATAAAAAAAATTAAAAATGTATTACCTTTTTTTACAATGATTTAAAAATGATTTCCAAGATTTTTTTTATACATTACGAGTTAAATATTATACAACTTATTTTAGCAAGAAGTGATGCAACATTAAGATATTAATTACTTTCATTTATTTCTCCTGATTAGCGTCCACCTTGTGTTCTGAGGATTCGGGCGCCGGTTCTCGTGGCACCTTTTCCCCGAGTGCTGTATCCGGCGAAGACGCCTTGGAGCCGCCAACATGCGTCCATGTGGCCAAAAGACTAAGGGATGGCAGCCTGCTTATTCAGTGGGATCTACCGAAGTGCCTCGATAATATTTACGGCTATGAGGTTTGTATATACAAAAATTATCGGTTTTCGAATTCATTTAATAACAGATTAATTAAAATATAAATATGTATAAAGATGATTTAAGTTGTTCATTGTAATTAATAGATAATCATATATTAACTTTACGTAGATTTTAGGAACTATTCGGAGAATATCTATGTCGATGAGTAGTTAAATAACTTGCTCGCATAGATATTTAAAAAATGAATTTTTATATTTTCTAAATTATATAGTGTGAAGAATGTCTAATACAATTCTATCAACAAGTAGATATTTATATCATTTTATAATGCCCACGAATTTTATATTATATGAATTAAAATTTATAAAAATTTGGAAACCGATCTAACAAAAATCGATTTTATATCGTAATTCCATTCTTTTGTGTTTGAAAATAAGTCAAACAATTTCTTTGTAATAAACAGTTTTATAATAATTCATGATACAATATATATGGAAGTATAAGATGACCATACGTCCCGGATTGGCCGGGACAGCCCCGATTTTCCGCCATGCGTCCCGGCTTTTTCTAAAAGCAATATTTGTCCCGGTTTTAGGTGTTTTGTCCCAGATTATCCCGGATTTTGAAAAATGTTTTGATTGCGAATTTATTTTTCAACTAGAAAATATAAATTTTTAGCTCACCTACCCCCCCCTCCCCTCCGCGCTCACTCATTCTCTTTATAGTCCGTTCCGGATTTCATGCGAAAATGGTCACCTTAATGGTAGGCGTAAGAGACATTATGCCATAAGGTGCATGTAATTTCCGATACGTGTAAACAATAGACAAGCAATAATAATTGACATGTTCAATTTTTTGTTTCAAATTTTGATATTTAAACCACTTTTTGTAGGTCTATATTATTTTAATAGGCATTGTTTAGACGGTGAACTTGGATCACTATGAGAAGTTTGATTAAATCGCCACAAAATAGTTTTTACCATAAGCTTAGGACGATCATAGATGAGGAAATTAATGAGCTCGATTCTCAACCGATATCTTTCTATCAGTTTTTGAATTTTCAAAATCGATCACGTTTTTTTATCGAAAACGTTTTAAAAACTTTTGCACTTATCTGATAATTATTTAAAAAAAACTCTGCTGATCATTGCATAGCACGAGTTTGTACCGAGTTGCATCAAATATTGAATTTTTTGAAAAAAAAACAGCGATAAATGGTCAATTAATTTTGGCTTACAGTCACACGCACTCTTACAAATATTCTACCAATTTTTATGCCAAACGATTCGGAATGGCTTGAGACGTCGAGGAAATATAAAAATAGCAAATCAGATGATCTGTCGGAAACATATATCTCATTTGGAAAGTTATTAATATAAAAAATATTTTAATTTAATGCTGATAATAATGTATTGGAGCTTCCATTGGTAATTCCATGGTAATTCATTTTTTGAGAAAAAATGGAGTATCTATTTTGAATGATTCAAAAAACATTTCACTTGCTTTGGCGAAACGAAGAAATAGTGAAATTTTTGGAAAGGCACGTCCAGCGGTTTCAGGGATCTAATAAAACTAGTGATGCATGGCATCGTGTCTCAAGCCAAATTACTGGAAATTCCCGTACAAAAAATTAAAATTTTTAAAGATGCAATTTTCTTTTAGAATTCTGAAAAAAAAACTGAAACGATTTATAAGATATTTAATATTTTTGAAAAAAGTTGACCTTTTTGAAAAACTAGATTTTTTTTATACTTTGAAATATTTTGGAAATTTTGAACTTGTTTTCAGAGCAATCGCAATAAGTTAGCTGTGTAGAAACGATATATCAAAACGCGTGGGCGCCTCGTCGCAGTATCGAAGTATCACAGATAAACATTGATACGGAACCAATAGAAAAATGAACAAAATTTGTTATTATTCTTAAAATGTATCCTCATCATATCAACAACTCTGATGCGATAGAGAAGGTTCAGCGAAAATTTCTGAAATACCTTTATTATAAAACATACAAAATTTACCCTGAACGTGGCTTTGACCACAACACTTTACTAAAAGAATTTGGTATTCCTTCCCTTGCCTCACGTCGATTTATCTGTACAATTATGTTCTTATTTAAGCTTTGCAATAATTCTATAGACTGTCCTCTTATTCTCAATCAACTATCCTTTAATGTTCCAAGGCTATCTTCGCGTTCACAATTATTTTTCAATTATCCCACCCCTAAATCTAATTCTCTCTTAAATTCGCCAATTTTACTAATGTCCTCTAACTTTAACTTAATTAATAATGATATAGACATTCACAACACATCTCCTAATCAAATAATCTCCATCTGCACAAGTTAATCTTTTTATTTTCTTTCAAATATCTCATTATTTTCTGTTTATAAATATTATTGTTACATTCTGCATTATATGAAATTTTATCTTAGCATTTTATGTTACTAACTATATTTTGTAATTTTGTGTATATTTTAATTGTTATTCATTATGTCAAATAATTGTATTTTTGAGTCCTCTTGGAGAAATCTGTGGGCTATATATTTAAATAAATAAATAAATAAATAAAATATGTGATAATTCAATGTGCATATGTCTAATGATCATTTTTGTCCGCCAAATGGCATTTTTTCACTTTTTTGTTGGATGTCAGAAAGCGCTAGACTTGTCTTTCCAGAAATTTCATCAGTTCTGCATTTTGTTAATACAAGTAAAATGTTTATCGAATCATGCAAATCGGACGCTCCGTTTTCCTAAAAAATCAATTACTATATGTGGTCTTTTTTGTCCCGTTTCTTCGAAACTGCTCGACCTGCCTTTACCAAAAACTAATCAGCACGTCTCCTTACCAATACGAATCGAATGCTTTTAATTATTCAAATCCGTTGACTCGTGTTCTCGAAATCGTCGACGAAAAATTGTATCCGACACACATAAACACACATACACATACATCCATACATCCATTTTTTCTAAGGTATGCCAAAATATTCAGAAACCTCTGAAACGTAAAGATATATAAAAATTTTCATTTTCGATTTTTTGCGATTACTATAACTTGCCTACGGGAAGTTAAATATATATAAACAAAATTTCAAATTATAAGCTTTAATAAATTTTAAATTACGGTTCGGAAAGTTCCAGCAATTACTAGTGGTTTCCATTTTAATTTTAATCCAGTTCAATAAGAGTATCATTCAACTTTTTTTCCTGTAGAAGATATATCTTAATGCCAAGGTACGTTTTTCAGGTTGTGGTCAACGGAAAGTCTGTGAGCAGAGTGCGCAGTGCCAGGAGGAACGTTGCTATGCTGCACGACGTATGCGCCACAGACGGCCTCGAGATTTCCGTCTGCTCCGTCACTATAGACGGTACTTATTCGGGATGTGCAACGGTTTCATATCCTCCTTGTTCCAAGAATAGAGAATAAAAATAATAAACTGAAACTATTCAAAAAATCGAATGAAAATAATTAAATATTTGCGCAGAAAACAGATTCTGAGATAAAAGATAAACGATGCGAAATAATAGTTTAGTGTTGGATGGTTGATCATCCATAACCAGAACCAATTCACCAGAAACTATCAAAAGTACAGAATTTGTGAACAAAGACGTCATTTTTAAGATCTGTGACGCAAAACATATATCAAAGCAGAAATTTTATTCTCAGCGTCAAAAAATGAGGATTAAGGTAAAGCGAATAAATTTTTAACTGTGAAGAAAATTGGTGGTGCGCGCCAAAAACAAGCAACTGTGACGAAAGCGTGACGTAGAAATACAATTTTTAAAAAGTAATATATATTTTGAAAAGTAAAAAAACCGTAAAATACTACTTACGATATTCAAATAAATCTAGACAAAAATATGAAACAATGAAAGCAAACTTAACACGTAAGGAATCTGAGCAGAATTATTCAAAGTTTTTTTTATGAATAAAGATATTTTTTATAATTATAATTTAGATACATACTTATTATTATTATTGTCACCAAAAACTTTTAAATATTTATATTTATTGAGCTGTTACGCAGTTTTTTTCTAGTATATTATAACATGAATAAAATCTATATATAAAATTAAAAATTTGTGTATTATCAGTAACTAGCAAAAAATTTTCGATCGTCTCGCAAAACTATCCCCGAGTCCTTCTTGAGTTAAATTGAGCAACTTCTAATAAAACTTAACATAAAAATCGGCTAACATACACATACATTTTACATATTTGGTCTCAACCTGAATCAGAGGTTTCAGGTTCAATACTAACTTCGGGCAGCCTCTTGTCAGGCAGCAGTGACAACGATTTTCACTTGGAAATATAGATAGTAATATGTTTCCAAGTGAAAATAGCCTTCACCCGGCATTGCTGCACTATTACAAAAATTGTAATAATAATATATCATATAGAGATGTGACAATTGATTGGGTTGCCATCTATCAAACAGACTAGTATTAAGTCAAATCAGCACAACAGCTTATAGGACTATTGGGTTCTGATTGCTGTTCAAAAATAATTTAAAAGAAAGATAGTCTCAAAAGTTTCAGACTGAGTTGAAACGCCGAGAGATATGAAATCAGCAAAAAAGATTTTCTTACGAAAAATATGAGATTTACAGCACTAGTTTTCTAAACCTTTCCACAGCAATAGTAATAAAAAAAGATTTAAAATATTTTTCTGCCTCTGAAAAATTTCAAGTGAATATCAACGCTCAAATAAAAACTGGTCGCTTTGTATTTACCTGAATTTACAACACGTTTTGGAAGATTTCTTAAATCGAAAGGCATTACATAATATTTACTAATTAAAATTTAGCCATTTACAAAGAAAGCTTTTTACGATATGTCTTTTTCAATACTACTAAACTGGAATGCTTATATACTATAAAAAGTGGAAAACAGAAAATTTGTAGGAGTGAGAGCTAACAAGGTTGATAAAAAAAATGTGGGAAGATAATAAAAATTATATATATATATATATATATATATATATATATAGGTGTACAACTTTGCTTCCGCCGTTTCCGATATGTGGCTGTACCGGCTGAGGCTGGTTGAACTACATAGATGATAATGCCTTTAAAGTGAGTGTGGACAATGCCTAACGAATTGTCATCTCCGTTTCAGTGATAGTTGTTCTTGTTTTCGTATTATTCACGCTCGAAAATGTCCGTTTTTGCCCCAATTCTCGCCGTTTGCGGGAAGTTTTACTTTTCTGTTACAATTCGAAAAAAAAATGCAGCTAAGCGCATTGAATACTCTCAGAAACCTACTGTGATGCTGCTCTGAGTGAAAGAACGTGTCGGGATTGGTTTCAACGTTTTAAAAATGGTGATTTCGATGCCGAAGACAAACATGGTGGTGGAAGAGAAAAAACCTGCAAAGATGAACAATTAGCTCTTAAAACCGGGTGAAACCATCACAGGAGATCGCTATCGAACGCAACTGATGCGCCTTAGTCGCGAGCTAAAAGAAAAGCGGCCACGGTATCAAGAGCGACATGACAAAGTCATCCTCCAACACGACCATGCTCGGCCTCACGTCGCAAAAGTGATCAAAAAGTACCTGGAAACGCTGAAATGGGAAGTCTTGCCCCACCCGCTGTATTCCCCAGATGTCGCCCCTTCTGACTTCCACCTATTCCATTCGATGGCACACGGCCTGGCAGATCAACATCTTCAATCTTTCGAAGAATAGGAAAAATGGATTGCTTCATGGATAGCGCCAAAAGAGGACTTCTTTTTTCGAGCCGGGATTCGAAAATTGCCGGAAAGATAGGAGAAAGTTGTCGCTAGCGACGGACAATACTTTGAATAATACATCTGTAAGCACTTTTTCGCAATAAAGCTTTTAATTTTGAAAAAATACGGCGGATGCAAAGTTGTACACCTAATATATATATAAGGTTTACACGTAATATATTACAAATCTAAATCAACTTGTGAGTAAGGCTTTAATGATAAGAACTTTTTTCCTAAAATATTTTGAAATTTTAATATCAAATAGACTTTTACAATTTTCAATTAATTTATAGAAATATTCTTTACAGTTCTCTTTATATTTGTCAGATGTAGTGTAGCTTTTAAATCTTAACACAATAAACCAAACAACAATATAAAATAAGTGTTTCGTGAGAAAAGATGCAATTTAATATTTTTTTTAAATATTTGTAAAAAACTAGAAGACCAGAAAAACTTTGATAACTGTAGTTGACAAATTCACAGCAATAAAATAATAGCTATCTTTATAATAAAAATCATTGACCGGCGTTGTCAAAATTGTAATTAAAAAAAAAAATATATACAAATTCTCAGTAAATTCCTATGCTTATTTTTTAATGCCTCTATTAAAAAGCTACTTAAAATCTTAGACCAGTAATATTGTGGTTACACAAACTCTTTATCATCTTCAAAAACCTTATTAACTCTCTCCTCTTTGACTAGACGTCTTAAAACTATTTTAACATTAAAATTAATTATTGCACTATTTATTACTAGAAGCGTGTCGGAAAAAACTAACATCATGAGAACCTTCTAGGCCTATGAAATAAATACATAGATTTTTCATCAGGGTACAATTTTCCCCCATCATCACTGATGAATAACCAAAGTTTCTATTTAGTGTTAACAAAATATATTAAGTTTTTTACATATAATAACTGATTGTTAAAAAAAAACAGCTACTGCTCAGTATTGATATTAAAACCATTAGTAAAACTTACCGAGAACAGGCCCATAATCAAATCTTTTGACAAATCGATTAAACATCAGTTATTAATAAATAAATAATATTTATGCCAGTTACTAGTTCAATAGATAGGTAACAAGTTATACAAGAAGACTAGAGTTATCTTAAAATACTTTCAGGTTGTCAAAAATATTTGTATCTAGATAGATTTCTACGTTTATTTACGATCGAAGTCAATAAAATATATTATTATTATTAAGTAATTAAAATTAATTTTATTTATTTAGTTCAAAATCGAGTGAGAACTAAATTATATCGAGTTGTATCAGTTAGATGATAATATATTTGAATTTATAAAATATCATTTTGAAGATAATATTAATAAGAATATTACAATATGATTGGCCCTTTTACACACCGTACAGAAGTAGACTAAAACCATTTTCTCTTGAATATGTTTTCAAATTCAATATTAAAAAAAAACATGCCCTTACTTCATTTTTATGAAAAACAGAAATTATCGAAAATTTGAGAATAAGAATTTATAGATTCATTTGATAAAAACACTCCGTTCGATTTGAACTAGAAAGTTGAACCTATAATTATCTCGAGGTTAAATAAATGAATTTTGAACAAGTGAACAAGTTTGAACAAAAAACAACTGTTAACCATTTTTCCTAAGAAACAATTAGCAAATTTAAATTAATTTTTAATAATAATATCCATTTACCACTTCCAGTTTATGATACTATATCGAATTTTACATAGTAATCTTTTCTGCCTAAATAATTAGTGAACAATAAACAACTATCAATGGATTTAGCTTTTTATCGCACATATCAATTTAACTAAGGTCTTATATTATTTATATAATTTGACTAATTTTTGTACTACAAATTTACAACAAAAATTCTTTGGTCCAATGTTTTACAATTATTTGTTTCTTCTGTTTTTATAAAGTCATAATAGCTTATAATTTATTTGCAAAAAAGTTATGTACGGTTTGTAAAAGAACGTTTCATCTACATATTTCAACAATATGCAAATATGAGTTTTTCTCCGACCTATTAAGTCCAAGGATAAAAATTAGAGAACAAGATAGTTCCGATGACAAAATAACTCAAAAAATACCATCTGATCAAGGATTCTCGTCCCGATAAACTTTCTGTTATCAAAAAAGTCTTCCATTTGCTGTACATATTATCGAGGTTCTCAAAATCAAAACTCATGGTCCTTTGGTTCTGTCCAATGACTGTAGTTCTAATACTTGTTGGATTTTTATCTGTTAACTTCGAATTGAACATATAAGCACAAGACCAGTACAGAACTGGACTCGCAGAGCATACCAGTCTGGTTGTAACTTGGATATGAACAAATAGTAAACAGAAAATAACCAAAGCTGTTGCATGTACATAATACACAAACATCTCTGTAGAATACAATGGTTTTACAATTGGGCGCTTTTTAGTTATATCCTGATATTTGTTTGGAAAAATTCCAAGGCGTAGACAAAATCCTGAATGCTGCTTGATGAATTTCCATGTGTTCCATAATATTATAGATATTAATGGAAATGCTAACAAAAAATTAGGTATTTGTTTCCATTTATAATAACGCATAAATCCAACATTCCAATAATGTGATTGTACATATGAATAAGCGATTGGATATTCTTCATCACACCAAGGGGGCATTCCATAGCCTGGCATAACAAACTTATTTGATTCCGCATATTGAACCAAAAATTCTGGTAATACCAATGTTGTTCTGGTACAAAATTGTCTGTAGTTATAAATCTGCACTAAGACATAAACCGCTAAAGTAACCAGCAAAGTGATAATTATCTGTATAGAAGCTGCCACAAACGGAAGAACTAATAAAGGTGTAACCCATTTAGTTTTTAAAGTTCTGTATCTATTTACAACTTCTGGCCACATTTTTTGGACGCCATTTCGTGTCCAATGATACAATATGAATCCGATATTTAGAAGACCGTTAGATCTAGCAACGCAGGATAATCCAAATGGTACAGCAGTTGTTATAGCAATGTTGCCGAATCTTATATCGGTTTTATCCAGACATCGCAGCATTCCAGCAAAACTCAACCAAGCGTACACACTTTCTGAATATGGCGCAGAAAAAAAAATGCTGGCAGGATTTACGCAGAATAATATTGAAGATATGTATGCCAGTTTTTCATCCCCTAGTACAACTAATGTTAATTGATGTAATGTGAGGGCAGCTTTTGTAAAAAAATATACATTCAGCAAAACCGCTGATAACAAAAGCGTACTATGATAAGCCAAAAAGTTTCCTAGGAACACCTTTGCAACTTCTGCAGCAACTCTGACTACCAATGGATACAATGGAAAAAATGCCAATGTATTTTCATAAGTGTATCCATATTGGGATATGTGCATAAAATACTGGGCATCCCATCTATTAAAACCACCCAAAGTCTTTTGGATTAACATGTCTCCATAAGAAGTAGTATTAGTATCCAGAATTGGACTTGTGAATGCATCAGCCTTGTGATCCGGTATCAAATTATTGGCGACTGCTTGGAGAAAAATCAGGAAGAGACGACTTGATAGGGCGAACCACAAAATTTTGCGTCTTAAAGTGTACATTTTGGTTTCACAACTATTTATCAGTCTTTGCTTTTCATATAATAACAAATACTTTTGGTAACTTAGTTTTAAAACAAATCGTTCCTAAAATCTAAATACGTTTAGAGGGTGATTCTTCTTCATCTGGCATGAAAAGGCTTAAATAATTCAATAAACGAATATTGAATTCAATGCAATGCAAATGCGAATTTGAATTCTTAAACTTTGTACTAGTCAACATCAATAACATTGAATTACTTCTTAAAATCTTTAGTTTTCCATATTATTCTAATAATTAAGCGTTTTTAAAAATTTATAATCTATTAGGATATAAGTTCCTTATCACATTGAGAATTGACTAACGATGCATTAACTATTGTACTATTTAACTTTATACTTAATATAACATGATTTCAACTGGAATTTGCTCTGTAAGGTTTCTTCGGTTCTTGGGAAGATCCATGATGGTGTCGGAAGAAAACGTTTTCTTTACATTATAGGGATGATATTTTGTTTGCTAACCTGAAAATAGAAATACAAACGTTATTTTTTTAAATTACAATATCTGTTACAACTGCTTAATAATATAACACCTAGTAACAATAAATAAATAAGCAAACGTTAATTGTTTGTTTGTTTGATAATCTTATGGAATAAAAGATTATATGGCAAAATTTACCATAAATTCAAAAATAGACACTAAGACATAACACAATTCTCGCAAATTATGAAGTAATGTTTTACTTCTAATCGTATTTTTGCCAATTTTTAAAGAAAACTTTTAGAGTGTAATCAATATCTATTTTTGTAAGAAATATATATAATATATATATACCAAATCATAGGTTATATTCAATATATTCAACTATTAACCGATAACATTCATATCTTATATATATATATATATATATATATATATATATATATATATTTCTATATATATTCTATATATATATATATATATATATATATATATATACATGATTTTCGGATACTTGGGATCAAAATAAGATACTTTGCTGAAGAAACTATACCTCTAAAATGAATTCTTATGTCCCGTGCATTGACCCAAAAATAAGGGTTGAAATTCGAAAAATTCCATTTTGACCTATTCAGAGTGCTCCAATCGCGTCCAAATGTATGACCGACCCCACTAACTTTGGAATGCCGATTCACCCATACCCCTGGTTCAACCCCTGGGACTACCCCTGAGCGGTTTTTCAACACTTAACCCTTATCTTTGGGTCAATGCACGGGACATCTTTTTGAATAGATTTCGATTGAGATTTTTCAAGATTAATGCAAAAGCTTAAATTTTAATTACAGGTTTTATTTTATTTTTATTACAGATGGATCACCTCTAACAATTCTTTTATTTTTTTGAAGATATTTTCTTTATATATTTTTTAACTTCCCGAAGGAGAAGTTTATGTTTTCATCAAAAAATCCGAATCGCTAATTTTATGTTTTCTCGGCGTTTCAAGTTATTCTGAATCGAATGAGACCAAATTTGGAAAAAGTATGTGTGTGTGTGCGTGTGCGTGAACAATTTTTTTGGCGTAAATCGACGTTTTCTCAAAAACGGCTGCACCGATTTTAAAAATTTAAAAGCCATCCGATGTCTATCGATGAGGACTAGCGTTTATCAATTTCGTGCGACGATTGACCTAGCCGTTTCTTGGTAAATAGCAGATAAGTGAAAAATTTTTCGTCCACGTTTTAGCCCGCAATTCTGAATCGATTTTGAAAATTCAAAAATCATACGAAAGATATTGGTTGGGATCTGATTAGTTTTTGGTAAAGATCGGCCGAGCCGTTTTCTTGTAATAAAGTGTTAAAAAAAATTTTCGACGATTTTCATTAATTTTTTTTTTTGGTGATAGATATCATGGCCTTCTAGATCATACCAAAATAATACGGCCCTACAAAAAGTCGTTTAATTTTAAAAATTCGTCAAAGTTTGCAAAAAATAGTATCTTTTTTTTGACGTTTATCAAAATTAGACCTTTCATCGACGTTTGCTCAAAAACACCTAAACCGATTTCAGAAATTTAAAAACCATTTGATGTATCTCGATGAGGGTTATCGTTTGTCAGTTTTGTGCGACGATCTGCCGAGTCGTTTCTTTGTAATTTGGAAAAAATGTTAAACTTTTCGTCCAAATTTAAGCTCATATCGATTTGAAAAAATCAAAAACTGTTTTGAAAGATATTAGTTTGGAATGATACTGATTAGTTTTAGTGAAATCTATCGAGCCGTTTCCTTGTAATTAACTGTTGAAACAAAAATTTAAGCTGATTTTTATAATGAACTGAACTTTTTTTGGCGATATATATCATCTTCTTATAGAACTTACTGAAATATAAATGCCTTACGACAAGCAGTTTAATTTTAAAAATTCATCAAAGTTTAAGAAAATGAGTAGTTTTTTTGACGTTTGTTAATTATGTGTAATAAATCCACTCTCCTCTCTCCACTTTTAATAACGCATAAATTAATTTCTTTTTTTTTGATTAAGTCGATTATTTATACATATCGGGAAGTTCATGTAACTTGCCTCAAGGCAAATACCAATACCAACTAGTTATATTTATGGATAACGCAGAATTAAAAATTAAATACATATATAAGGTAGAGATGACCATGAAGGTCCGCGGGTAAAGAGATCCAATTTATTTACGTTACTTAATTTTATTATGAGATTCTTATCTTAGATTCAACAGATTTAATGAAATTACTATCACATCAACCATCTACGAGATAAATGAAATTAATAGTCATTCCAACACTGCTGATGCTTATGAAATTTGTATTTTACATTGGGTAGATAAAGCAGCTTTTAGTTCAGAAAACCTCTCATAATTAAAAATGAAACATCGAGTGTGTCTGTCCCATATAGGGTAAACGGGAATAGAAAAAATAGCAAATAAATATATTTCTATATTTAGGCAATAACTGGGAAATTTTCTGAACATATTTCGATAGTTGGTTTTTTATATGTTTCATGTGCTGTGATGTATGTTGTTGAGATTTTACAGTTTATTTACTGCTGATATGCTTAGAAGCCTATATTATATATTGGGATGCTGAATGGAATATTGCACTCAAAGATGCATCTAATACTGCTGTACAATAACAATCACGAAAGATTCGGGCGCCATTTCCCATATTGATAATTAGATGTAACAGAATCGAATTTTTGTTTAGATTTTTATTGTTATATATAACACAGCAACGAGTGATCGGGTAGTGATTTATAAATTACTCTTTCATCTGAAATCATTATTTATATTTGTGAATTTATTGTCTGCTCATAAAGTTTTCACAATTAAACATATAATTAGGTACTTAAAACCAATTATAATTTGTTCCACACAGAAAGTAAAATACTGCAAGAAAAATGTTTCTAATTTTTGTAATGTTTTCAAACAATGTCAATATTTGTTTAATTTTCTCATTCATAAAAGTACTTTCAGAACTTTAATTCTGATAATTGATTAACAATCAATGATTCTTACAAAGAACCCAAATTCAAATATCTAATCGAAAGCAAAAATCTTATAAAAATAGCATTAGTCATAAAAATATCGACTTAAGATAATATTCAGAACTGAATTTATATTTTTAAGCCATATCGCTTTCAAATAATTAAAAATTATTTAAAAATGTGATATGTATATAAATGTAAATATATATCTCCACTTCGATAATTTTCAGAATTTATACAAGATATTATCAGCTTTAGATAAAAAGTATTTTATGAGAATGATATCATAACTGTAGATAAATTGTTCGGAAATTGTATTTTTGTCAGAATGCAAATATAACTTTCTGATAAAGCATAAAATTAAAAAAAAATATTATTGAAAAATGAAATTATAATACCCTGTGAAGCCGCAATTTCACACAAATCTCTATTATTATGATCAAATATTAATTTGGTGTGCTGATAATTAGATTAATCATAGTAGTGAATATTTATATTCAAAGCAAGATCTCGAATTTCAATGAAATTAATTGCAAAACATACTCAATACTGAATATTTATATCCAAATTGAAGCAAGTTATGTTTTATGCATTATTTTAATTTAAGGTTTATATATAATTAGTCTGTCTCTTTAGTTAAATCTTTTTATTTTTGCTTATGTATATCCAATTTTTAACGTTACTGTTTTTTTTCAAAATTGTAGAACCACTGACGATGACGTGGAATTTTACGTCGAAACGTATGGAAAAATAAAGATGTTTTAAAAAATCTTTACTTATTTATATTTTTTACTTGATGTTACGCCCTCCAAGAAATTAATCATAGATATATATATATATATATATATATATATATATATATATATATATATGATTTAGTAGTTAATTTTGATGTTGAAATATATGAGTGAGTTCTTGAGGGCGATACATCAAACAAAGAATATATATATATATATATATATATATATATATATATATATATATATATATCAAAATGTTATAACCAGCTTATCGAATTTTGGTAAAATTAATTAAAAAATACTTGAATTAAGGTATTTCTATGCAAATACGAAGCCTAGGAAACAACAAATCAATGAAGCATTTATGTGTTAAATCATTTTTTGAAATAATTAAATATTTGTAAATTAATCTCTCAAAATTTAGTAATAATATATTATTATTTAAATAAATTAAATATTTATGTAAAAGAATACTCAAGGCCATACGAAGGTGACTACAAAATGCTAAGAAAGTTACTGCGATATTATATCTTTGATTATTTTAGAATTTCGATCTACAAGACATATCAACTGGAATGAATATTTCCACAATTTTTAGAATTTACAAAAGATACCATATAAAGATAAAGCTAGAATTTCATCAAAATATCATATTCAGATAAAGCTAAAAAAATTATTTAAGTGGTACCATGAGCAATAAAAATATTACAACATTGTAAACATAAGAACCTTCCTTTTTCAAATAGTAAACGAATTAGATTAGATTAGATTATTGAAATCTTCAGGAGAAAATTCGTTATATTTTAATTTTCTGATATAATAACAATAAAGAACTGGTCAAAGGATATACATGTAAAAAATTTCAACAGAAATCTATGAAATGATTTTAGCCATACAAAAATTACCACATACTTTTATAGACCCTTTGTAAATTATGTTTGTATAATATTTATTTAAACTAGTTGTAAGTACCATTTTGCCTTAAGGTAAGATGCATGAACTTCTCCAATTCGTATACATAATCAACTTGAAGAGAATTGGGTATAAACCTTATAGGTAAAATGTTTTACTGTTTATTTTGAAAATAAAATTTTCGTTTTCACTAAAAATTAGTCAATACGATTTGCAAATGAAGTCTCTCCAATATACTTATAATATTGTAATTGTATTGTTTAAATTAGTTTGTATACCAATTTTCATTTCAAATATTTCGGATTCTAAAAATGTTTTTATTTAAGTGTGGACGTCAACTGTAATCACTAGCTCCCTGCAAAACACGGAACGTACGCAGAATAGTGGATCCGCGCACACACACACACACATACATAATTTGTACTTCGCCCATTTAAAAGATGAGTATAATATTTATGAATTATAACATTGATCATAACAAGTTAAGAATTATAACATTCTAGATCCTCCCCCCACGAAGTAATGCCTAACGGCGGTTTCCGTGGGGACCAGAGGCAAGGGCAAAGCGGAGGTTACACATACATAATTTTTGCCAAAATGTTCAGAGGACCGTAGGGTAAATTATTATAATTTATCCTACGGGAAGTTTATATATAATCTTAGTAACCATATAATAATATTTTCGAAAGTTGTGAAATCAACGTAAATATTAAACTCTCATCTACTGAAATCAATGTGTATGAATAACGTTATGAATTGTTAGTAAGTGATACTTACAATAAATAATTTTGTTATAAAAACTATTACAAATACGTGTTCAAAAACATGCTTTCAAGTGATGCACTCTGATTACAAGTGGATAATTTTATTTAATATAATATAATCTATGTACTGACCTGAATCAATTTAGTGCACTCGAAAACACTTAAATATGATTATTCATAATTCACACAGTAAGATTTTCAAGAAAAAACATGACATTATCACGATAAATTTATAGCAATGAAAATCTATCGGACAGCGTTTCCTATAGCCGGAGATAAGATATTAGAAAGAGCTCTTGTAACCAAATATTATCAAAAACTATAATATTTTATTAAAAAATATTTAAACAATCATATAAGCAACACAATTCTAAAATGTACCCTCAAAATCAAAAACAATCAGATAATGTTCAGTAAAATTCCCGGTTAATTCCTAATCATAACTAGTTGGTTTGGTATTTAGCCTTGAGGCAAGTTACATAAACTTCCCGATATGTGTAAATAATCGACTTAATCAATAAAAAATAAATTAATTTATGAGTGATTATAAGTATTCCGAGTGGATTTATTACACACCATTGCAAACGAACGAACGAACACGTTAATAACTCAGAGTATTTTCTAAAAGCAAATTTTCAAAAATCAATAATTTTAATTAATCAATAATTATAATTGAACCAGTTTCCGAAGGACTTTAATGGTTTACTATGTTCAAAACCAAGTACACTATCGTTATACCAACTAAATCATCTAATTTTATTTTTAACAAACGTGAAAGAAACTACTCATTTACTCAAACTTTGAAGAATTTTTAAAATCAGACTACTTGTCGTAAGGCCGTAATAATTTAGTAAGTTCTATAGGACCATAATATATATCGCCAAAAAAAAGTTCCACAAAAATCGGCCTAATTTTTTTTTCAACAGTTAATTACAAAAGAAAACGGCTCGGTAGATTTTCACCTAAAACTAATCAGTATCATTCCCTACTAATATCTTTCGAGCAGTTTTTGATTTTTTAAAATCGGTTCGGTAGTATGAGCTTAAATGTGGAAAGGTTTAACACTTTTTTCCAAATTACAAAGAAACGGCTCGGCCGATCGTCGCACAAAACTGAGAAACGATAATCCTTATCGAGATACATCAAATGCTTTTTAAATATCTGAAATCAGTTCAGGCGTTTTTGAGCAAACGTCGATGAAAGTTCTAATTTTGACAAATGTCAAAAAGACCATACTAATTTTTGCAAACTTTGACGAATTTTTAAAGCTAAACCAGTTGTCGTAGGGCCGTAATATTTTAGTATGATCTAGAAGACTATTGTATCTACCGTCAAAAAAATAATCATAAAAATCGTCGATTTTTTTTTTTAAACTTTATTACAAGAAAACGGCCCGGCCGATCTCTACCAAAAACTAATCAGCACGATTCCCAACCAATATCTTTCGAACGGTTTTTGAATTTTCAAAATCGATTCAGAATTGCGGGCTAAAACGTAGACGAAAAATTTTTCACTTTTCTGCGATTTATAAAGAAACGGCTTGGCCGATCGTCGCACAAAATTGACAAACAATAGTCCTCATCAAGATACATCGAGCTTTGGCTTTTAAATTTTTGAAATCGGTCCAGCCGTTTTTGAGAAAACGTCGATTTACGGCAAATATCTGTTCACATACACGCACACACACACACACACACATACTTTTTCCAAATTTGGTCTCATTCGATTCAGAATGGCTTGAAACGTCGAGAAAACATAAAATTAACAATTCGTATTTTTTTATGAAAACAAACTTCTCCTTCGGGAAGTTAAAAATGTATTTTTTATTAGTTTTACTAAAATTTGTCATCTGTACCCCATAGCCTGAGTAAAAAGGGACAACCAATCAAGAGGCAAACGGATCCAATGTCTTAATTTTAAATTTAAATTTAAAAGGAACTTTGCGAAATAATAAACTATATTATTCAACAACGCAAAATATAAATTTTATGGACACATTTTTTACGAAAAACGCTGTATATAACCCTGATCTGGCATTTAGTCAGAATATTCATTAGCAGAGTTAAAATAACTTTTTTGTTCAATTTACCTCTTATTTTTTTAACTTATTTTGCTTTCTTATTTATCATTATTTATTATTTACGCCTTTGCCAGGATAAAGCTTCAGTTGGTCCTTTCTTCCTCATCTGCATGTAACATTTGTTGAATCTAATTAACATTGACAGCACATTTTATAAAACAAATAAAAAACGTTACAAAAAAATTATATTAAGGTTTCGTAAACTAAACAAGAGTCCTCATTAAAAAAAACTAACAACGAAAGAAAATACTTTTGTTATACATTTTCAAACATGGCCGTTTGGTTATCTCTTGATAGCGACGTTGCTTGACTTGAGTAGATGGGTGATTACAATTTTCGTCGACGATTTCGGGAACACCGATCAACCAATTTGAATAATTAAAAAAACATTCGATTCGATGAGGAGACGTACTGATTAGTTTTTGGTACAGGCAGATCCAGCCGTTTCGAACAAACAGAGCAAAAAGTGCAGAAATTCCTCATAGCGTTGTGCTTGAGCATGTCGTTATAGATCAGTTGGTTGGCGCGTCACCGTTCGCGTTAGTAGATAAGATAGTCAAGACTGATCGGGTTCGATTCCCACGTCTGTAATTTTTTTTTTTAAATTTTTTTTAATACTTTTTAGGTTTGTATAGTTGATACTACATAAACTATTTAAAATTGGTAACTCAGTGCATATATTTCGCGAACAAAAAATTGATGCATTTGAAATAAAATATGTTCATTCTAACAATAAGTCCGCATACATATATAAACAACGTCGTCTAATTTAATAAGTTTTCATATTTTGTCTACAAAGAACAAACAATAAGAAGTCTAGTTTTTATAATATTTATTCATAGACATTTTTGTTGACTGATTATTTTTATTCTTCGAATGTTTAATTATGGTATGGGAAGTTCCAGTAATTTGCCTTAAGGCACGATGCCATGCGCCCCACTAAGTTTGTGTTTTGTTTATACTCGGTGTTAGATATAATGTAGATTTAAGTTAGTAGGTAACGATAAAATAGGTTTAAGTGAAGATAGACATGTAAATATTTGTATTTCTAGGCCGTTAGGCTGAAATAAATGTAATAAAATACTGAAAATATATATTTAACAAAAATCAAAACTCAACAAGTCTTTGAAATTGTTGAGCTGACTACTTAAACTAAGTGATTTTTTATATATGGCAACCCGAACGGTTGTCCCGTCTCTATGTGATGTATTTACTATTATAATTTTTTAATACTAATGTTTTCTGATGCAGGATATGGGTTATTTTCACTTTGAAACATATTGCAATCAATCTATATTACTAAATAAAAACGGACGTCACTACTGCTTGATATCAGGCTGACCAAAACTATTATATACCCTGGAACATCATATTGAAATAGCACAGCCCTGAACCACAGAAATGAACAAATTATTAATATGAAAAAATAACCAGCTCTTCGATAAAATGATAAACAATCGACATAAAACGAGACATCTTTTTGCATCGTTTTTACAACGATGTTCGCACAGTTTGTGTTTTGCGGCGACAGTGATCACCCATACTGAATGATTATTTTTATTTAGAAGTTTAGTTTAATTGTCAATGTTGCATAAATAAAATGCACTAAAATTAATAATACTAATTATAATATATTATAATTAATACAAAAATGAAGGTGAGAATAATAATAATTTCTTTATAAAACCAGTTGTGAATAATTAATGTTGTTTATATGGATTTGCAGTTGATATAAATTAATTACAAAATTTCAGTTATTATAAGTTATTTTTAAAAATTAATTAATTATAGTTTCTTTATAAATACTATAAATACTTATAATATTTTAAGCCAATTATTTTAAGTTTAAATAATATTGAAGAAATAATACATCAAAATATCAAGAAAAAAACATCGTTAAAAATGTTAAAATTCTTCCAGTGAATTTTGAATATGAAATATGTTTCTTAATTAGTCTGTGCGAGAAGAAATGCTCATATTTCATTCATCAAATAGCTAGAGAATACATTTAAGCAAATATAATCTGTAAAACAAATAACACAATCATATTAACTAAATATTTATGTTTTTCTTCAAGGAATGTGAGTTTCGCGAAGCAATAAATATGAAATTGCTAACTCTAATACTCAGTGTAAAATCAAATTCAACAATTCACAAAAATATTAGATATATATATATATATATATATATATATATATATAAATTAGTTATTTTGTTGTTAATAAAATATTACAGAAGAACGTTAATAAGAAGTGTATTGAAATATTGAAATATTACAGTTTTTGAAAAGGTTTGTGTGTTCTGATAAGCTGATATAAATGAAATCCAACCGGGTACTAATTTACTTTATTAACCAGGATGGATTGAAAGTTTGTTTTTGCCAGAAATACAACTTGCAAATTTTATCAGATCCAGAAATTCCTTATTTTTAATATATAAACTTTTTTTTAACTTCCCGTAGCGTAGTTCGCAAACCGTATTCTCAAAATCGTCGACAAAAAATTGTATCCGCACACACACATACAGCCATTTTTTCTAAGGTTTGTCAAATGAAACCTTTGAAACGTTTATTTTCATTTTTTTTGCGATTACTATAACTTACCTAAACTAAACAAAAATTTCAAACTTCTCAAAAAAATTCAAAATACGTATAAAAAAGTAAATATTTTTTAAAAACTTCAATATTTTAAAAATATTAGTTTTCGGTACGGAAAGTTCCAGCAATTTTCTTTAAATCACATGCACCACTATTTTTTTCCTTTCCTTATTTGAACTATATAAGGTGCATGTCATCGTGCTTATAAGCTTATTATTAAAATCTCTGTAAAATATCTGATAATTTGATGTGCGTACGTCTAATTGTCATTTTTGAACGACAATGGCACGAAATGGCATTTTGTTTTACTTTTTCCACATCATTGAATAAAACCGCTAAACCTGCCTTCCTAAAAATTTGATCACTTCTTCATTTTGTCAATACAAGTAAAAAAAAATATTTTTTTTGAATTATTGAAATACGACGTTCTCTTCACTTTTTGCCCCGTATCTTTGAAACGGATTGTTCTGCCTTAGACTGCTAAAAACTAATCAGCACGTCTCCTTATCAATAGGAATCGAATGTTTTTTTAATCATTCAAATCGGTTGGTCCGTGTTCTCGAAATCGTCGACCAAAAATTGTATCTGCATTTGAATACGTACACAGTTTGTATGTATTACACACATACATCTATTTTTACTAAGGTATGCCAAAATGTTCAGAAACCTTTGAAACGTAAAAACAAATACAAATATTCATTTTCGATTTTTGACGATTGCTGTGACTCATCCTAAAGGAAGTTAATAGTAATTAATTGTTAAATTAGTTGAGATAAAATAAGAAGTAGTAAAAATATTTCAACATATTGTTTTATCAATTTCATAAATTATTTTTTAAATTTTCTTGATATTAAAATCCTTATTGATCTATAACAATATCTACAAATCGCTTGAAGTTTTCAAATTAATTAATTAATTGTAATAAAATATTGAACAACAAAAATATACGAAAATAATATACCCAAATAAATTAAGGTGTGGCAAAACACTAAAACTGAAAATTAAATTTTCGTCTTCTAGACAACTCTGCAAATATTGCGATAGATGTGATTAAATATATATTCATATACTTATTTACATAAAAAGATTACATTGTTGATGCAATTCGACTTTGTGTAATATCCAATTTTGTTGATATTGCAAGTTAATGTTAAATCCAATCAAATGCAAACCGAAATAGTGTACAGAAGTCGCATTTGAAAAACCGACAAAAACTTTAAAAAATCTTTAATACATATATTCCCATACCAATTTTTGCAACAAAATTTACAACAATTTTGCAACTGCATGTTTCGTGCAGTTTTTGTCTTAAAATATTTTAAGAGAAATTGTGCCAGGGATATTGTGTGTCATATAATTTTGGCAAAGAATAATATTTAATGAATGAATAAAACTTTGTTCGATACAGCTATTATATTTGATTTTGTTTTGGTATCAGGTCATTCTGAAAGCTATAAGACATATTTTCAGTAGATCAAGTGAAAAATGATACTTTTTTGATAAAAATTAATCAGAAACATTTATACCGTAAAACATTATTTGTCAACTTAAGACATTATTAAAATATTTTTCTATTATATAAACAATTTTTCATAAAAATATGAATTAAACAAATAACTAAAAACAAATATGTCTTCTTACAAGAAATTGATAACAGATTAAAAGATTACGTGGAATTGATATTATTCAATAAATGTTTATTTTTATATTTCAGGCGATATCATGTCTGGCCATATCAATCTTCCTGATTTTAACAGAAATTCGAAAAGCCGGTAAGTTTTATGTTATTTATAATGTTATCAATGACTTAGCACCAGAGTGTTCAACTGCTGTTGCAGACAAAAAATATTTTGTTGTCAATAAATTCTTTTAATTATTTGTCATCCATTTTATGTATTTTTTTTATTTTTTGGATTTATTTTTAATATTAAACGGAAGCATTTTTCAGTTCTTTCTCAAGGAGTTAAAACTGGCAATGTGGATTATATCAATACTATCGAGCAAAATGTTTTTTTCAAACTTATATTAATCAAAAAATAAATAAAATTATGAATGTGTTACATCGCATTTGGCAACCTGATAATGGTTTTCTATTCTTCCGTGATGTTACATTCTTTTTCCCATCTCTTTCTCTTAATCACTAGTTTTTTTTTCGAAGTTATGTAAAAAAGCAGCTTTTTTGTTTTTAATTAATATAGTAATATGATAAAAATCATAATATAAAGACAAAACTACATAAAAATTTAAAAAAGAAAACATTTTTTTAATTCAATTTTTTTAAAAAACTATTCACGGCAAAGCAAAAATACGTCAAATCGCAAGAATCACCGAAACGTGTACTTTTAAATTATTATATAATAAATAACCACTTACAAGTACAAACTTGAAAGCTCTATGAGATAATAATCCATTCAATAAAATGAAAAATGTGGGGATTCCAAAAACTCTGCGGAAAAATTTACACCCTGCCATCTATGGCACATTTTATGGTACATACAGAGCTGGATTTACAGTATGGGCAAGTCGGGGCTAGTGTTCAGGGTGGCAAATTGTGAAGAAAAAAATGTTCAGAAACCTTCAAAACGTAAAGATCTACAAAAATTTCATTTTATTGTGATTGCTATAGCATACCCTACGGAAAGAAAGTCCTTAGTGCAAAATTTTAACTTAGTGCAGTTTATATTTTTTTTGTTGGAACAATATGAATATGTTGTTAAATTATAGTATGTAATGCGTAATAAATTTTCTGAAATCATATAGTTATTATAATTTAAAAAAAATGAGACATAAAACTAATTAAGTAAAATTTCGGCGGGATGGGGCTACATTTTCGTCAGAGCCCCAGAGCGCTAAATTTCTAAATTGTATAAAAAATTAAGAAAAAAGTATTAGGTATGGATAGCCTTAGTTAAAAATAACTTGTTCTTTAATTTAATTAAATTAAATTAATATAAATAAATTTAAGCTCTTCCATAACTTCAAGATCATCCTAATCGAAATTCAGTAAAGAACATGTATTGATTGAAAGAGGTATGAAATGAGGCGGCCAACCCTTACTACTTTGGGGCATGAAAAGAAGATACATTTGCACATAACATTTATACGCATTTACACATAATATTTACTGAATATTCGTTTAAAAGCTATGTATTTCATTAAATTTATAGATTTAATTCTGCGTGATTATTTTTATACAAGGAACATATCATAAATACTCGTATATTGTGAATCATTCCTAAGAGGAGCATTGTGAATATTGCGATAAATAAAATTCCCGTTAAGCCAGCTATCACTTTAATTGCAAAAAGCACAGAAGACTGCAAATAGTAAACATGATGATACCAATTATTCTTGATTATTATTAAAATTAATTTTAGAAAACCGCAGAAAATCGCGATCATTACTCATCAAAGACATATTGTGATAAATAAAATTAAATAAACTAGTTGTAAGTAGCATTTTGCCTTGAGACAAACGTACCGTAAAGAAATTTATGAGGAATATTAAATGTTTTCAAATACATTATTATAAATACTGTAACTTTCATTGTTCTTATTATAAAAACAAAATATGAGAGCGTATGAATGAGACCACGACGTTTATATATGTTTACAGAAAAGTAAATGACCAAAACTTAATCAATCGGATTTAAAATGAAAGGCATTGTCTAATAGTTATAAGAATTATACAAATTGAATAGCAAAGTTAAAATTATTAATATTAAGTACATAAGTGTTCTTCAGAACTTTAGATATAATTAAAATTAAAATCCGAATCATTTTTTTGGAATTTAAAAAATATGAATTAAATTTTGAAATATTTTTTTTCTTCGTGCAAAAGCAATTTTTTTGTTAACATAAGCAAAAATTTACATTTAGCTCCAAATCTCAGAAACAGCTGGATCTGCCTTTGCCAAAAAGTAATCACCACTTCTCCCATTCATTACAAATTTAATGTTTTTTGGATCATTCAAATCGGATGCTCAGTTCTCCCAAAACTCAGTGTTTATTTTCTGCACTTTTTGCTTAATATCTCCGAAAAGATCTTTTTCAAAAAAAAAAAAATTGTAAAGCTTTCAAAAATTTTAAACTAGTGGAGCGCAATACATCGTGCCTTAAGGCAAATTGCTGGAACTACATGTACCATTTTTTTTTAAAGATTAACATTTTTTAAAAAAAAAATTGTTCGAAAAAATTAGATTTTTGAGAAACTGTAAATTTTTTCTTTATTTTGGAATATTTTGGATATTCTGATATTGTTTTTGAAAGCAATCGTACTGCCTTAACTGCATAGAGACGAAATATGGAAGCGTTGGTACGGAACCCATAGGAATGTAAACAAAATTTATACTTGTTAAACGTAATTTATAATTGTTAAAACCTCTATAAAATATCTGATAATTTTATGTGTATATGTCTATTGATCATTTTTGAACGCCAAATGGCATTTTTTTTTACTTTAATAACTTCCCGAAGGAGAAGTTTATGTTTTCATCGAAAAATCCGATTCGCTAATTTTATGTTTTCTCGACGTTTCAAGCCATTCTGAATCGAATGAGACCAAATTTGGAAAAAGTATGTGTGTGTGTGAACAGATTTTTTGCCGTAAATTGACGTTTTCTCGAAAACGGCTGGGCCGATTTCAAAAATTTAAAAGCCATTCGACGTATCTCGACGAGGACTATCGTTTGTCAGTTTTGTGGAACGATCGGCCGAAACGTTTCTTTATAAATAGCAGAAAAGTGAAAAATTTTTCGTGCACGTTTTAGCCCGCAATTCTGAACCGATTATGTAAATTCAAAAACCGTTCAAAAAGTATTGATTGGGAATCGTGCTGATTAGTTTTTGGTAAAGATCGGCCGGGCCGTTTTCTTGTAATAAAGTGTTGAAAAAATTTTTTTCGGCGATTTTTATTATTATTTTTTTGACGGTAGATACTAGTCTTCTAGGTCATACTAAAATATTACGGCCCTACGACAATTGGTTTAACTTTGAAAATTCGTCAAAGTTTGCAAAAACTGGTATCGTTTTTTTGGAATTTGTCAAAATTAGACCTTTCATCGACGTTTTCTCAAAAACGCCTGAACCGATTTCAGAAATTTAAAAGCCATTTGATGTATTTCGATGAGAACTATCGTTTGTCAGATGTGTGCGACGATCTACCAAGCCGTTTCTTTGTAATTTGAAAAATAGTGTTAAACTTTTCGTCCACATCTAAGCTCATCCTACCAAACCGATTTTAAAAAATCAAAAACTGTTCGAAAGATATTAGTTGGGAAAGATACTGATTAGTTTTAGATGAAAATCTACCGAGCCGTTTTCTTATAATTAACTGTTGAAAAAAAAATTAAGCCGATTTTTATGAAACTTTTTTTGGCGATAAACATCATGGTCTTATAGAACTTACTAAAATATTACGGCCTTACGACATGTAGTTTAATTTTAAAAATTCATCAAAGTTTGAGAAAATAGTAGTTTTTTGGCGTTTGTTAAAATTAAAATTAGACTATTTACTTGGTATAATGATAGAGTACTTGGTCTTAATGAACATACTAAATCATTAAAGTCCTACGGAAACTGGTTCAATTATAAAAATTGTTGATTTTCGAAAATTTGCTCTTAGAAAATATACCGAGTTAACGTGTTCGTTCGTTTTCAATTATGTGTAATAAATCCACTTGGAATACTTTTAATCATTCATAAATTAATTTATATTTTATTGATTAAGTCGAATATTTACACATATCGGGAAGTTCATGTAACTTGCCTCAAGGCTAAATACCAAACCAACTAGTTCACTAGATCTTCGAAACGGCTAGAGCTGCTTACGCCAAAAACTAATCAGCACGTCTCCTTATCAAGAGCAATTGATTGTTTTTTGAATAATTGAAATCGGTTGATCCGTGTTCCCAAAACCGTCGACGAAAATTTGTATCCGCACATACACACACACACACATAAATCAATTTTTTCTAAGATATGCCAAAATATTCAGAAACCTTTGAAACGTAAATATATATAAAAATTTTCATTTTCGATTTTTTTGCCATTACTATAACTTACCCTACGGGAAGTTAATTATGGTAAATGCAAGCAATTTTCGTAAGGCCTTAAAACCAGTAATGCCATGCACTACTGGTTTTATTCAATATTATTGAGTACTGTTAAATCAATGATTTTTGAATTTCTCTTCTAGATTGCCAATCTAAGCCAAGTTTAACCGGTATAGCAGCTCGTCGAGATTCGATAGCCGATTGGTTACTATGGGGTTGCAGCGACTCGTCGTGCGCCAAGCCAGAACGACCTGCTCCCGAATACGAGGGCTACGATGGCTGGTACAACAATCCATCAAAACCAGATCTAGGAGCTATAGGTAATACAAGCTGGTCAAGAATTGAGCAGCCTACATTTGTAATCAACCCGCAAACTCTCGTGAGAGCGGATAATAATTGTTTTTTCATGTAAATAGTACTGCAGATTATTATGAGTATAGAGTTTAGCAAATAGAATGAGAGTAAAATAGTAGTTACATTCACTTCTTATGGTGACGGAATAAATCATTTACAGTCCACTACATGATCGGCACCAACTAGATCTTACAATTAGTCAATTGTACAGGAATAACTGCAAAAATTGAGTAAGAAAATTAGATCGGCCATTTGGAAACAAACTAATTTACAACTATTTTTATCACTGTGTAGATTATTTTAAACTTTCCGAGAGTAAAGTTTGTTGAAGTAAAACATCTTTAGGCGCGACTAGGGTGTAAATCCGTACAAATGCAACGGAAGTCCGTTACGCCCAAACTGTCCGTCATTCGCTCTCGATGAGACCATTTCTATACGGGTCAATTGTCATTAGACGTCGTGTATGTGAATATATGTCGTTGTATGCGTACCGGTATCAACGTTGTATGCGTACCGGCATCGACGTTATACGCGTATATCAACAAGGAAATCGGCATAAATAAAAAAAAAAACATTTTAAAGTTACATCGTAGCTCAAATCTTGATTTAATGAAAAATTCCTGAATCAGAAGAATATTTTATCCTGTCCACCGTAAATAATTATAATGAAAATAATAAAACAAATTTGCGCCGTGTACGAAACAGAAGTTTATAGAAATAATTTCTATATTATTCCTTGTTTCTATAAATCTGTGAAATCAAAACTATTTTCTAGGCAAGACAGATATTGCAGCTGTTGAAAGTAAAAAATATACAAGCAGTCAATGAATGTATATGATAATTTTAATTACATGAAGTTCTTTAAACACAAGTACATTGTGAGTGAAGTTGCGAAAACAATATTTGTTTAGGCGTTGTTTTACATAATCCACTTTGCGAACGAATATTATAGAATTTATTAATCAGCAGTTACTTCATTTCTCTAATGAAGGTTCATTTCTAAATGCTAATTACAATGACAAACCGATAATGATGATCAAATGATCATGTCATATTTGTAGTATGAATTTAATTACATTATTGTTTTTAAATATTATACATATTTTTAATGCTATTATAAATATATAATTTATAATTTATCATTATATAAATGTGTATAATGGTTGACACTAACAAATGTGTGCATCGTGAGTGTTACCACATTACTAATAAACATTATTCAAAATTGTTATATGATGTATTTACTTTTACTTAAATGCCATCTTGTACAGTAGCAAATAAGTTTTACTTCAATCGCGTGTGAACCTTACGCACACTCTTTTTTTACCAGAAAATGTAATTTACTTGTTTTGAGTTTTCTCGAAGTATAGGGTCATTTATGTGTGAGCCAAAAAAAATAAAATAAGTGAATAGGACTTTTCATCGAGTACCTATGTAGTCGTACTTACTTTGCGAATACCTATAAATATAATACCTGATATAGATTTTTCTTGAATGAGTACAAATAATCTTGACTTGATAAATCTTATTTATAATGTATTTATTTTTTGTTACTGAACTTTGATTTCCGTATGAGAGGAGATTTGAAAAATTAGATTCATTTTTACTTGATTTTAGGGATGGATGCATAAAACATTCAAAGCTTTCAAACTAACATTCGGACTGAAAAGAAATAAAGCTATTTATATATAAATATATATATATATATATATATATAATATATATAATATTATTTTATTACAGATACACCATTATTACGTAGAGTACCGGCCGCATACGAGGATGGTGTCTACAAACCCTCAGGAAGCGACAGACCTAATCCGCTGGAGTTGAGCCGACAATTATTATCAGGACCACCTGGACAAATGTCAAAAACTGGCAAAAGTGCTCTACTAGTGTTTTTTGGTAATGTAGTTTCACATAAAAAGATTACATTTGAAAACTTAAATTCGACAGAGCAAGAAAATTAATGATAATTAAATGAACCTTTTGAGGGCAGTTAATATATGAAAGTGATGTAATGTTTTGTTTCCAGGCCAACAAGTGGTCGAAGAAATTCTAGATGCCCAACGTGCAGCCTGCCCTCCTGAATATTTCAACGTTCCAATACCAGAAGACCATGAATATAGGGTGAAAACTAATCATACTGAAATGCCTGTCCTTAGAACCAGATTCGACGCTTCTACTGGATTTTCACCAAATAATCCTCGGCAACAGGTATCAAATCAAACAAACCTTTAGCAATCGGGCAAATTGTTATTTAAAAGAATCTTGGAATAATAATTATTGCCTTAATCAGAGAATGTGTCACGGAGGTGAAAGGTGTGAAAGCGCCAATAATGTACATTGTCCAAATGTTGTTAAAACAATTGCCTTATTATAACACATCAGTCAATAAGTCCGTAGGATAACTAAGAAAAACCTAACCTAAGAAATATTTATTCAACTTAGTCTTCTTCGAAGACGATATACTAAATTTCGAACTTTTCGATACCATTTTTGTAATACGATTTTTACTTTGCTACAAAATTCGGCGATCAACTCTTTAATCGGCAAAAATTTATTTACAGCGCACAATCTTTTGAGATCTGTGAACTCGACATGGTCGCTGGGAAATAGGTCTAAGAAATATAGTAAGAGGGGAAGCAATTTGTACTCCAATTCATGGTTTTTGCCACTGTTTTCACGGATTTGTGATTAGGTGCGCTGTCCTGATCAAGCATCACTTTCATTATTTTTTAAATAGGTCATATTTCCGATTTCGATCTTCAAAAGCTCTATAGTATAGTCACTGTTGGAGGTCTGGCCTTTCTTAAAATAGTTGAACAAGATCATTCTTTGCGAATTCTAAAAAACTGATGCCATGATCTTGCCAGCTGATTGTCTGCATTTTTTTCTTCTCATCTAGCATCTTCGTATCTAGTCCACTCGGCTGACTGTCTATTCTACTCCATCGTGTAGTGGTGGAGCCGGGTCGCATTCATGGCAACATATTGAAGCTAAAACTCAATTTTATTTTATTGTTATGGTTTTGATCAAATGTGAGTTTACGCAGCACCCATTTAGCGCTGAGCTTATACCTATTCAAATATTCATGAACGATATGTCCAAAATGCTTCATTGACATCTTTAAGGTATCAGGTATCTCAGGCAATTTCACTTTTCGGTTTTGCAAAATAATTATTTGGAATTTTTTATGTTTTCCGGTGTAACCATCAAAATTGGCCTTCCAGATTGTTCAGCATCATCAGTATCTGTACGGCCACATTTAAAATCAGCAAACCACGTCTCCACCGTTTGCTTCAATTTGATGCAGTTCAGATAACACCTGTCAATTGATACTTTAGCTATTATAATATTTTTACCCATTTGAATACATGATTTTGAAAAACTCAAAAGTAGCGTCACTTGAACCTTTGTAACTTGTAAACTAATCGTCAGATTGTCATAAAAATTTGACATATATCTTCTTAATGTTGATGCTTCCTACAAATCATATGGATTATTACATAGTAACACTATGTGTCATCCTACGGAATTATTGAGTGACGTATTATTCTATAATTTTAAAGTGTTTAAAATATTTCATATAGGCATATTTATCAAATACGCTTATCTCGAAAAACAGAAGAATTACATAAAAGACCAATTACTATTTAATATTAGGCTTTTTGACTGCAAAAATATAACTGTAGTTATTGTTTTTCGTTTCCACTTTCAGTTGAACGAGATAACACCTTACTTAGATGGCGGCCTGATGTATGGTACATCAAGGGCCTGGGCAGATCAGCTTCGTACATATTCTAATGGTACCATGGATCCTAATGGCCTACTGGCGACTTCTCACAATGGATTATTTCCTGAGTACAACACTGTCAGGTTGCCTATGGCAAATCCACCACCTCCTACATTGCACGAAGAATTTGTTAAGAAGCACGAACTATTACCAGTCAACAGATTTTTCAGTAAATAATATTTTGATCATACTTGCATAATATGGTATAATACGCAATATTCGCTTTAGTAATATAGATAACTAAATTGCATGAATAATTTCAGTTTAATAAAGGTTCAGTTTAATTCATCTTTTTTGTATTCAAATCTAGGAAATTTCGTTGATCTCTCTTCTAATAAATAGTATATAAGTGCATCTTTATTATTAGTAGGAGTTATGAAAATAGATGGTATGCAAAAACTGTATGCTTGATTAGTAAAATTAAGATCTTATTAAAACATTTATACTTTCAGAATTGGGAAATCCACGTGGTAATGAAAATACGTTTCTTCTGACTTTTGGAATTCTGTGGTTCAGATGGCACAATCATTTAGCAAAAGCTTTTGCCAAAAGCAAGCCAGATTGGTCAGGAGAAAAGGTAAAATATATTTTAAAGCGCTCATTTGTAATATAATTGCAACAATTCTAAATAGAATCATCACTTGTAATAAGTTCTACATGCTTACTTATTTTTTACATCACGTCAATAAAATACAGAACGATCACTACTTTATAAAACTGACTAAAAAAACTCAACATAAATCACAAAATCTGATAATATTTACTTAAAATTAATCGATCTGCTAACAATACTATTATTTTTCTATGCTATTTAATAATAAATAAACTTTTATTTTGTTTTAGATATTCAATGAAGCACGAAAATGGACAATAGCAACACAACAGCATATAGTTGTTTATAAGTGGCTTCCTGAATGGCTCAGCAAAGAACTGCCGGTTTATGAAAGTAAGAAAAACACACTTTTTATAAAAAATAAATAAACTTTCCTGCAGTAATGAATTTCAATATATAAAAACAAATCAATTTTGAATATATTAAAGATCAATAAAAATCTCAAATTAAATAAAAAAGTATAAAGTGCTTGTAACGTTCGAAATTATTTAATCCAGAAAAACTATCAAACTTTTCACAATCTATCTGGAAACATATTAGGAAAAAAACGATCCGGAGTTGACTATTGAAGTTGATTTTTTTTTGAAATTGGTGGCATTTTGAAGATTCTTAAAGAGTATTATATTTATCATTATCGATCAAGCATTTATAACTAGAATTATATTTGATTTTTTTCACAGAATACGATCCAAGTATTGATCCACAGATAGACCAATTTTTCCAAGCTGCTGCTTTTAGATTTGGCCACACCTTAGTGCCATCAGGTAAAAAATAATAATAACATCATTGAAAATCAATACTAGTTCTTCAACTGACATTAAATAAAAGTATCCAAAAAATTTATAATCAAATACCAAAATTGTATTATGATAGTTCTAATTTATTATTTATGTTTGACTGTTTTCTACTCTTTATTATGCTTGTTTCTGATACCATCTTATATAATAAGACTATTTCAATTTGATTGATAAAATTAAGTTGTTTTGAAAACAATTTTAGTTTTTATCGTAATAGAACAAATTTTGATACATTTTTTTTCATTTAATTTAGGAGTGTATCTTCGAGATTATGGAAGGAATGGATGTGGTATACACATACCGAATTGGAACAGAACAGCTGTAAGAACTTGTAACAGTTTCTGGAGACCACAAGACGCAATCAAGACCAATTATACGACCAGTGAATTTGTTGACATTGACAGATTGCTCATGGGCATGGCTTTTCAAGCTTGTGAACGTGAAGACAATATAATTGTTGAAGATCTAAGAGGTAACAAAGTTTTTGTGCCAGATTCACAAAATATATACTACACCACAAAATTTTACCATGATTCTTTACTGCAGTTAATATTTGCAATATTAAATATTCTTCATATTTATTTTTTTATGAATTTTTGGACATAATAATTTTATAATAAAATTAATTTTTTTTTAATTATCTTTTTCAGGTCGTGTTTTTGGGCCATTAGAGTTTTCAAGAAGGGATCTGATGGCATTGAATATTCAGCGCGGTCGGGACCATGGCTTGCCCGATTTTAACACAGCCAGAAAAGCTTATAATTTGGCTCCTGTTGTGAATGTTAACCATTTTGTCAACGTTAATGCTAGTATTGTAAGTATCCAATAACCAGAAATGATACTTGAGTGGAACAGAATGGTTTCGACAACGCTATGTCGAGATATACGATAATTTTTCTTAATTATCATTTTCTGAATTATAACCCAAACTGTGAATATGAAACATTCACAACAGCGAGCAATAATTGATAATTTATGGAAATGCGATTAGTTATTATAACGTAGCAAGATTTCTAACTCTATTTTTGTTTTAAATTTCAGCGCCAAAAATTAAGCAACCTTTACAGTGGTAATCTAGAAAAATTGGACATTTGGGTTGGCGGTATCCTTGAGACTGCAGAAGGTCCTGGGGAATTTTTCACCGAAGTCATTCAAGATCAATTCAGAAGAATCAGAGATGGCGATCGTTTCTGGTTCGAAAATATGGGAAATGGGTATAGAATATATTTAAATAGCACGGAAATGATGAATTTGAAACAACTTATAGTCGTTTCATTAATAATCAACATTTCAGATTTAAATTTTGTTACTTCAAATTATAATACTATCAATTTGTTCCTGAAATGGGCGCCGAGAAGATTCCTCTTATATCATAGCTCTAAAAACTCGCGAGTTCACATAGTAAACTTATGCCAAAGCATGAAAACATCGAAGGAGATTTATCGAGAAATATTTGCAAATCGTTTCTGCAGACACATTTCTTGATACATAATAAATGTAATTCACTCCGTTATGAAATAGTCAGTCAAGTAAGAGCGTCCCACAGATAATAAAAGATTTTGTTCTAATTGCTTCGCGAGCCGATAAAGGAAAGCTTTCTCCTTGATCCATTATCAATAAAAAATTAGGTTGTCGTTGATCTTTTGAAAGAAAATCACGTTAAACGGGATGGGTGCTAAATACGCGTCGCGCTACGGAACTGCGCTCCTTTGCATCTACTGGAAAGGTCCCAAAATGTCGCATTCAGCGGCTGCTAAATATATGAGAAAGTCGAAAGCATGTATACAGAAGTAGATAGAGCGATATAAAGTGTTTGAAAATGTCAATAATTTGCGGCAAGGACAAGCAAAATTTATGGCAAAAGGTTTAGATGTATCCTACAAAACTATCAGAGCCCTTCTTCGGACTCATGATCTGTAATGACGCAACACAATGAAGAAAACTCTGTTCTCTATGGGTAAGTTATGTCCTCACTCGAACCTGATCAACTTCCACCAGAAAAAAGGTGAAAAACTTGGAATAAAAAAGGTGCATCTTTGCGCCTGCTTCTCAAATCAGGGATTTGGCATTTTGTACCTCTTTTCTGACAACCTAGATGACGAGAAAATGATAAAAATCTACAGAAACGCTTTACTGCCATCTGCCAAACGATGGTTCATAACAAAAATTGAGGATTGGTTTCTGCAGGAGAACAATGATCCTAAACACCAAACCAAGCTCTGTGGAAAACTCAATATGGCATTGTTACATTGGATTGGCCGATCCAGTCACCCGATGCAAACCTTACTGAAAATTTGTAGGCATATATTTAAAAGAAGCTTCATGGAAGACGCACATACACTTTGGAGTAGTTGTCTTACAAAATTGCTCGGATCTAAAGATCCTTTCCACTAGAACACGCTGTCAAATTAGTAGAAGGCATGCCTCGGAGATGCCAGGCAATTTTCGACGCCTGGTGACAGAACACATAATTGACCGAATTGCATCATTGTTTGTAATACATGTATATAAATATATGTACATGAACAAAAATTTCATAAAATATTTTTCTTTAATAATTACCACGACCACGCTTTTACTTGACCGACTCTATGTTAATTTCATCCGAGTCCAATCTTTCTCCTCTTTCTATCGATTTAAATAAGTTTCATTATTTAGTTCCAATTACATGTTTAGTCAATGGACTATATTGAAAAAGTATTGTAATTGATTTGCACTTTTTATTGTATTTTATCATTGAACAGATTATTTACGAGAGCTGAGATCGACAGAATAAAATTGCTAGAATTAAGCGATATTATAATGGCAGTTACAAAAATGGAAGCGGGCGATATTCAGACAAATGTCTTCCAGATACCACTGGAAAAAGATTGTAAGTACATTTGAAATGGAATAAAAGAGATTCCAAACTTTATTACACGTTTAAATCTATATATATATATATATATATATTATATATATATATATATATATATATATACGAGGTGTGTTCAAAAAGTACCCGGAATTACTAATAATTAAATTTCGCGGGTCTGAAGTGTCGGATTGTCAAATTTTTTTTTTTATTGTGTTGGTATACATGCCCCTAAAGTATGATGAAATTTTCAGCTATATTCACTGTTTACTTTGTCTGTGGTAGTCGCTAAGGTTCGACGTGTTTTTCTGAGCTCGGCGATTTTTACAATGGAAGAATTGAAAAGTCAAAGAATTTGTATTAAATTTTGCGTAAAAAATGAAATAAAGTGTTGCAAAGTGCAAAAATTCACCAGATATGGCTCCGTGTGACTTTTTCCTATTCCCAAAGTTGAAGAGACCCATGAAAGGACGGCGGTTTTCCTCGATTGAAGAAAATCGCTGAGAGTGCTCAAGGACATTTAAAAAAGTGAATATCAAGGGTGCTTCGAAAATTGGAAAAAACGCTGGCATAAGTGTATTATATCTGGGGGGACTACTTTGAAGGGGACCACATTAATGTAGACGAATAAATAAATATTTTTTTGAAAAAACGAAAATTCCGGGTACTTTTTGAACAGACCTCGTATATATATATATATATATATATATATATATATATATATATGATATTCAGTTTTCAGGGCAATACATGAATTAAAAAATTTGTATGACTTTAAAACATTTTTATTTTTTCCATACGTTTCGACACATTGTTTTGTGTCATCTTCAGTGGACTCTAGATTAAAGGAACAGATAAAAATTATTAAATAAAACTAAAATATAAGAAGTGATATGGTATGAACTTACATGTAATTGAATTAATCCTAATTATTTCATATTATAAATGTTCACAATGCACAATCCTAATTATTTCATATTATAAATGTTCACAATGCAACAAGAAACCAAACTTTGTCATTTTAAATTGAATTGTTCAATTTAAAATGACAAAGTTTGGTTTTTTGTTGCATTGTGAACATTTATAATATGAAATAATTAGGATTGTGCATTGTGAACATTTATAATATGAAATAATTAGGATTAATTCAATTACATGTAAGTTCATACCATATCACTTCTTCTTATATTTTAGTTTTATTTAATAATTTCTATCTGTCCACTGAAGATGACACAAAACAATGTGTCGAAACGTATGGAAAAAATAAAAATGTTTTAAAGTCATACAAATTTTTTAATTGATGTATTGCCCTGAAAACTGAATATCACATATTTCAACATCAAAATTATAATAAAAAAATTTAATATATATATATATATATATAATATATATAAATTTTCGAATTTCCTTGCTTCCAGGGGCTCAAATGGCTCCAAATTGATAAAAAACAATTCTCTGAAGCTCTTAATATTAATGTTGGAAATAGCATGGAAAAATTTTCAAAAATTTTAAAATTGTTTTTTAGATGTAATTTAGCGAACAAATGAATGAGTAAAACTCATTATATATATATATATATATATATATATATATATATATATTAATTGTTTAATATGAACAAAACAGCACTCAGATTTGTTTAACACAACTTTATTTTATGATTACAGACGTTTCGAGACCATGGTGTGTCTCATCTTCAGTGTAATTTCAAAAACAGTTACTTATATACTACACATTCTTTAATAATTTATTTAAATTTCATTTAATTTTTGGTATACAAAAAACACCAACTATTCCTTGCAATGCTTGACACCGTACTAAAGAAACATATAACACTTACAGAAATATTCTAAACAAATTTGAAGTACTTATATAGATGGAGACAGAGAGGGTATCATTATAATGTAAACAGAAGGAGTGCTATCGCATACAAAATAGAAAAAAATGAAAAAAACAAATTAATTTATTGAAAAGAATAAGATAAATGAAAAAATTTATAAATTATTAATGATGTTTATATAAGTGTCATGTAAAATATTTGTGTCGGTTCTTAGATTTATGCTATTGTAGTCCGAACTATTAACATTGATTCTGCCATGCTCCG
>NW_020536999.1:67194089-67213614 GCF_003426905.1 Ctenocephalides felis | reverse complement strand
TCATTTAATTTTCTGTAAACATATTTAAACGTCGTCGTCTAATTCATAAGCTCTCATATTTTGTCTTTGTAATAAGAACAATGAAAGTTACAGTATTTATAATGTGTTTGAAAACATTTAATATTTCTCATAAATTTATTTACGGTACGTTTGCCTCAAGGCAAAATGCTACTTACAACTAGTTTATTTAATTTTATTTATCACAATATGTCTGTGATGAGTAATGAACGCGGTTTTCTAAAATTAATTTTAATAAGAATCAAGAATAATTGATATCGTATCATCATGTTTACTATTTGCAGACTTTTGTGCTTTTTGCAATTAAAGTGATAGCTGGCTTAACGGGAATTTTATTTATCGCAATATTTACGATGCTTCTCTTAGGAATGATTCACAATATGTTTATGATATGTTCCTTGCATAAAAATAATCACGCTGAATAAAATCTATAAATTTTCATTTTTATTCCGTGATAGTCATTTTAGTATTCGAATAATATTTCATCCCTTTTTCAATCAATACATGTTCTTTACTGAATTTCGATTAGGATAATCTTGAACTTATGAAAGAGCTTAAATTTATTTATATTAATTTAATTTAATTAAATTGCAAAACAAGTTATTTTTAATTAAGGCTATCCATACCTAATACTTTTTTCTTAATTTTTGATACAATTTTCTTTAAGTTTCTGTGATGTGTAATTAAAAAATCATATGGCCCTAAATTTGCACCTTCATACTTCAAGCTACTGTTTCCTAATAGTCATTTTAGTAAACGATTATCTTTCACCCTACTTTCAGATAGTAATTTTTTTTCATCTGAATTTAATTAGGGCTTATATCTTTACATTTTGAAGGTTTCTGAACATTTTTTTCTCACAATTTGCACTAGCCCCAACTGCCCCTACTGTAAATACAGCTGTATGTTCCCAAAAAATCTATGGCAAGGGTGTACATTTTTCCACAGAATTTTTGGAATCTCCATATTTATCACATTATCAAATGGATTATTATTTCATAGAGCTTTCAAGTTTGTACTTGTAAGTGGCTATTTTTTATATAATAATTCAAGTTTTGATGAATTTTGCGATCTGGCTTATTATTGCTTTGTCGTGAATAGTTTAAAAAAAATTGAATTAGTTTTTTTTTTATCTTTATGTTCTTTGTCTTTTTTAACTTCCCGTAGGGTTATTGTAATGGGCCGAAAATCGAAATTGAAAATTTTTACAATTCTCGACGTTTTGAAGGTTTCTGAACATTTTGGCATACCTCAAAAAATAGATGTGTGTGTGTATGTATGTATGGATACAAATTTCCAGTCACGTTTTCGGGCGCACGGATCAACCGATTTGAATGGTTCAAAAAATATTCGATTGCAATTGATAGGGAGAAGAGCTGATTAGTTTTTGGCTAAGGCAGGTCCAGCCGTTACGGAGATACGAAGCAAAGAGTGCAGAAAATAGAAATCGAGTTTTTGAGTGAACGGAGCATCCCATTTGAATGATCTAAAAAACATTCAATTAGTAATGATTCGGAGAAGTGATTATTAGTTTTTGGCAATGGCAATTTTGAAGATACAGAGCTAAATGTGCAAAAATGGCAATTTTTGAAAGAACTAAGCGTCCAATTTAAATGATTCAAAGAACTTTCAGCTTGTTCTAACAAAATAATTGATTTTGGACAAAAAATTGTATCTTTTTTTTTGTTTGTCGAAAAAAATTCAGATTTTATTTTTATTTCTGACTATAATTCTAATATACTTTAAACAAATAATTTCAACTTTGCACTTTAGTTTATATAATTCTTATAAATATTAGACAATGTTACAATATTAATAATAATCTATTTGAAAACATTTAGTATTCCTCGAACATTTCGTTACGGTACGGGAAGTTCCAGCAATTTGCCTTAAGGCACGATGCCGTACACCCCACTAGTTATATTATGATTAAATTCAAAAGACAAAAAGGCGGAAGGGAGATATTTGACAACCTTATATCACGGAAGAATAGAAAACCATTATCAGGTTACCAAACACGGTGTAACACATTTATAATTTTATTTATTTTTTGATTAATATGAGTGTGAAAAACAACATTTTGCTCGATAGTATTGATATAATCCACAATTTGCTAGTTTTAACTCCTTGAGAAAGAACTGAAAAATGCTTCCGTTTAATATCCAAGATAAATCCAAAAAATAAAAAAAATACATAAAATCGATGACAAATAATTAAAAGAATTTATTGACAACAAAATGTTTTTTGTCTGCAACAGCAGTTGAACACTCTGGTGCTAAGTCATTGATAACAAAATATATAAATAAAATAAAACTTACCGGCTTTTCGAATTTCCGCTAAAATCAGGAAGATTGATATGGCCAGACATGATATCGCCTGAAATATAAAAATAAACATTTATTGAATAATATCAATTTCACGTAATCTTTTAATCCGTTATCAATTTCTTGTAAGAAGACATATTTGTTTTTAGTTATTTGTTTAATTTGTATCAATCATATAAGATTTCTATGAAAATTGGTCTATATAGTAGAAAAATTGTTTATTAAGTTGTCAGATAATGCTATACGGTTAATCATAAAAAAGATAATTTTTCCTTTGATCGACTGAAAATAAGTCCTATGGCTTCTACATTGACCTGATGCCAAAACATCAGTTACAATTACAATCAATCGATGCAATCAATTACAATTGCCGTATCGAACAAAGTTTTATCCATCCATCCATTAATTATGGTTTTTTAACAAAATGACAAACAATATCTCTGGCACAATTTTTCTTAAAATATTTTAAGACTAAAACTGCACGAAACATGTCCAATCATTTGCTAAAAAAGGTGATATAGGAATCTATGTACTAAACATTTAAGTATTATTTTAGTTTTTGTCTATTTTTATAATTTATTATTTTATTAACTTGCAATATTAAAAAAAATGATATTGCACAAAGTCGAATTGCATCAACAATATAATCTTTTTATGTAAATATGTATATGAATAAATATTTTATCACATCTATCGCAATATTTGCAGAGTTGTCTAGAAGTTGAAAATTTAATTTTCAGTTTTAGTGTTTTGCCACACCTTAATTTATTTGGGTATATTATTTTCGTATATTTTTGTGGTTCAATATTTTATTACAATTAATTAATGAATTTGAAAACTTCAAGCGATTTGTAGATATTGTTATAGATCAATAAAGATTCTAATATCAAGAACATTTAAAATATAATTTATGAAATTGATAAAACAATATGTTGAAATATTTTTACTACTTCTTATTTTATCTCAACTAATTTAACAATTAATTACTATTAACTTCCCTTAGGATGAGTTACAGCAATCGTCAAAAATCGAAAACGAATTCTGTTTTTACGTTTCAAAGGTTTCTGAACATTTTGGCATACCTTAGTAAAAATAGATGTATGTGTGTAATACATACACACTGTGTATGTATTTAAATGCACATACAATTTTTGGTCGACGATTTCGAGAACACGGAACAACCGATTTTAATTATTAAAAAAGCATTCGATTCCTATTGATAAGGAGACATGCTGATTAGTTTTTGGCCAAGGCAGGTCCAGCCGTTTCGAAGATACGGGGCAAAAAGTGAAGGTAACGTTCTATTTCAATATTTAAAAAAAAACATTTTACTTATTTTGACAAAATGAAATAGTGATCAAATTTTTAGGAAGGCAGCTTTAGCGGCTTTATTCAGAGAATGTGAAAAAAGTGAAATAAAATCTCATTTGGCGGTCAAAAACCACAATTAGACGTATGCACATCAAATTATCAGATATTTTACAGAAATTTCTATTTTTTACATTTCTATAGGTTCCTATAAGTCTTTAAAAAAAAATCAAATTTCTCAAAAATCTCATTTTTTACCATTTTACAAAACTTCCAAGCTTTAAAAAAAATTAAAATTCATTACGGGAAGTTCCAGCAATTCGCCAGGCACGATGTCATGCACCTTATATAGTTGACTATTTATGGTGTCTATACCTTATGTAGGTTTTGGGACAACTTTAGGGTGTCAATATACAAGTATTTACAGACTTACAGCTGGGTATCTCGAATTCCGAGTTGAACTTACTATAATGACTGGACTAGATCTAATATTTTTGCAAAATGTTGAGTTTGATTTTATACCGAATATTAGAGCCAGCAATTTTATTTTTGTTGCTTCGCGAAATTCACAATTGCTTGAGGAAAAACATAAATATTTACTTAATATGATTATATTAAGTTTTACAGATTATATTTGCTTGAATGTGCTCTCTAGCTATTTGATGAATGAAATAAGAGCATTTCTTTTCGCACATATTAATTAAGAAACATATTTCATATTCAAAATTCACTGGATGAATTTTAACATTTTTAACGATGTTTTTTTTCTTGATATTTGATGTATTATTACTTCAACATTATTTAAACTTAAAATAATTGGCTTAAATATTTATAAGTATTTATAAAAAATTATTAATAATTAATTTTTGATAATAACTTATACTAACTGAAATTTTGTAATTTTTTTATTTTAATTGCAAATCCATATAAACAACATTAAGTATTCACAACCGGTTTTATAAATAAAATATTATTCTCACCTTCATTTTTGTATTAATTATAATATTATTATAATTAGTATTATTAATTTTAGTGCATTTTATTTATGCAACATTGACAATTAAACTAAACTTCTAAATAAAAATAATGATTCAGTATGGGTGATCACTGTCGCCGCAAAACACAAACTGTGCGAATTTGTAAAAACGATGCAAAAAGATGTCTCATTTTATGTCGATTGTTTATCATTTTATCGAAGAGCTGGTTATTTTTTTCATATTAATAATTTGTTCATTTTTGTGGTTCAGGGCTTGGTAGAGCTATGGGATTTCAATCGGAAGATTTAGATTAGATAATAGTCTCGGGCAGCCTGATATCAAGCATTAGTGACATCCGTTTTTATTTAGTAATAGGGGGAAGTCTCCAAGTGGCGGACACCTAAGGTTATTTATAAATAAATCAAAAAATATTTTACGATATGTTTATTAAATTATGATTTATGTTGAATAACAAAGTTAGAAATCAAACTAAATTAATAAAATCGCAATATTTGCTAAAAATAATTAATACTATCAATCAAACTTTGCTATAAAAAATTATGGCCCAATTACGTAAATTCTCACAACGGCGTTACGGGACTTTCCCCTATAGATTGATGGCAATATGATTCAAATTGAAAATAACCCGTATCTTGCACCAGAAAAAACATTAGTATTACGCAAATTATAATAGTAAATACATCACAAAGAGACGGGACAACCGTTCGGGTTGCCATCTATAAAAAAAATCACGTAGTTTAAATAGTGACTCAACAGCTCAAGCACAACGCGTTGAGCGTCTAAAATCTAATCGGAATTTTTGCACTCTTTGCTCTGTATCTTCGAAACGGCTGGATCTGCCTATACCAAAAACTAATCAGTACGTCTCCACAACGAATGTTTTTTGGATTATTCAAATCGGTGATCGGTGTTCCCGAAATCGTCGACGGAAATTTGTATCCGCACACACACACGCGATTACTATAACTTACCCTACGGGAAGTTAACAAGTGAAGTAAAAATAGTCCTTCCCTATTATCTCAAAAACAAGTATAGTTAGGTATTATTAACAACAGTATTTGAAAGTAGAGATAAAATATATGTAATTAGCCATCTACCCAAGTCAAGCAACATCGTTATCAAGAAATAAACAAACGGCCATGTTTGAAAATGTATGACCAAAGTATTTTCTTTTGTTGTTAGTTTTTTTGATGAGGACTCTTGTTTAATTTCCAAGACCTTAATATAATTTTTATGTATACATTATTTATTTGTTTTAAAAGATGTACTATTAATTTTCATTTAGAATCAACAGATGTTGTTATATAACCTCTACAATAGATGGCATGTGGGTAGGTTGAAAATGACTGGACTGATGTCCATAAAATTCATATTTATATTATTGAATAATGTAGCAAAATATCTTTAAATTTAAAATTAAGTCAGAGGATCTGTTTGCCATCTGTCGGTGTTTCCCATCTCTTTTTACCCCATAGGCTGAGTAAAATGGGCTTTATTACTGAAATAAATATTACTGAAATTTTACTGAACATAGTTGTTTGTTTGATACGTATTTTGTGTTGTGAAGTAGTTCATTTGGTTTAGACAGTATAATTACTTCAAATCAAATTAGACTGTTGTGCTCCGCTCTATCATATGAATACATTTTTTAATTGTTGTAGCTAAAACTTTATCTAAACTAAGAGGCGTTAAATAAGACAACCCAAACGGTTGTCCTACATACTTGACATGTTTCTTTTATTAAGAATACTTAGTGGAGTTTTTTCTCTAATAGTAAATCTTCACTTTTTTTAACTTATTGCGGTAATGTATGGAAGGACATTTTTGCGTGGAAACATATTTTGATCTATATTTTCTGTTCTAATAGATATCACACCTACTAGATATTAGATTGTACAAAACGTGGACTTGATTCCGGAGTTTATGTGAATTATTTATTATGAGTTGATTTATGCACTTATCTTGGATGTACACTTTAGGGTGTTTATTTCAGAATTGCGTTGCTTGTGCGGATTTTTAAATATTTTTTATTAAAATATTATAATTATTGATAAAATTTGGTTACAAGAGCTCTTTCTAATATCTTATCTCCGGTTATAGGAAACGCTGTCCGGATAGATTTTCATTGCTATAAATTTATCGTGATAATGTCATGTTTTTTCTTGAAAATCTTACTGCGTGAATTATGAATAATCATATTTGAGTATTTTCGAGTGCACTAAATTGATTCAGGTCAGTACATAGATTATATTACATTAAATAAAATTACCCACTTGTAATCAGAGTGCATAACTTGAATGCATGTTTTTGAACACGTATTTGTAATAGTTTTTATAACAAAATTATTTATCGTAAGTAGCACTTACTAATAATTAATAACATTATTTCAGTAGATGAGAGTTTAATATTTACATTGGTTTCACAACTTTCGAAAATATTATTATATGGCTACTAAGATTATAAATTTCCCTTTACGGTAGATTATCATAATTTACCATAGGTCCTCTGAATATTTTGGCATACTTTAAAACAAATTATGTATGTGTGTGTGCGGATAGCGGATACTCATTTGCGTCGATGATTTCGGGAATACGGATCAAGCATTAAAAAAATCATTCGAAACGTTTTGATGGGGAGACGTGCTTCCTTTTAGTTTGTGGTAAAGGCAGGTGCAACCATTTTGAAGATACGGAGCAAAAAGTGCCAAGAATTGTCCGAAAAATAACATACTAAAATATTATAAGACTGCGATAAGCGATTGAATCATAAAAATTTCTTTTAGATAAGTTTAGAATTTCGCCTTGCGACGTGCCGGTTAAGCGATTTTACTATTCTGCGTACGCTCCATGTTTGGCATGGAGCTAGTGATTACAGTTGACGTCCACACTTAAATAAAAACATTTTTAGAATCCAAAATGGTTGAAATGAAAAGTCTTATACTACATAATTTAAATTATACAATTACAATATTATAAGTATGTTTGAGAGACTTCATTTGCGAATCGTATTGACTAATTTTGATTGAAAACGAAAATTTTATTCTCAAAATAAACAGTAAAATATTTTACCTATAAGGCTTATACCCAATTCTCTTCAAGTTGATTATGTATACGAATTGGAGAAGTTCATGCATCTTGCCTTAAGGCAAAATGGTACTTACAACTAGTTTAAATAAATATTATACAAACATAATTTACAAAGGGTCTATAAAAGTATGTGGTAATTTCTGTATGGCATTTAGAAATAGTGGAGAATTTTTTCTGCTAAAATCATTTCATAGATTTCTGTTGAAATTTTTTACATGTATATCCCTTGACCAGTTCCTTATCGTTAATATATCACAAAATTAAAATATAACGAATTTTCTTCTGAAGATTTCAGTAATCTAATCTAATCTAATTCGTTTACTATTTGAAGAAGGAAGGTTCTTATGTTTACAATGTTGTAATATTTTTATTGCTCATGGTACCACTTAAATAATTTTTTAGCTTTATCTGAATATAATATTTTGATGAAATTCTAGCTTTATCTCTATATGGTATCTTTAGTAAATTCTAAAAATTGTGGAAGTATTCATTCCAGTTGATATATCTTGTAGATCGAAATTCTAAAATTATCAAAGATATAATATCGCAGTAACTTTCTTAGTATTTTGGAGTCACCTTCGTATGGCCTTGAGTATTCTTTTACATAAATATTTAATTTATTTAAATAATAATATATTATTACTAAATTTTGAGAGATTAATTTACAAATATTTAATTACTTCAAAAAATGATTTAACACAAATGCTTCATTGATTTGATGTTTCCTAGGCTTCGTATTTGTATAGAAATATCTTAATTCAAGTATTTTTTAATTAATTTCACCAAAATTCGATAAGCTGGTTAAAATTTAATAAATAACATTTGCTGTGAATAATATTATTATTGTAATACCAAAATAATGATTTTAATAATGATTTGTATAGATCTCAAGAGATATAATAATTTATTATTGTTATTAAAATGTTTGCCTATTTGTGATGCTTTATATATTTATATATATATATATATATATATATATATATAAAGCGAGAGGTTTTTCTTCAGATGTTGAAATAATATAATAAAATTGTTTCTTGGGCATCCATCCAGTAATTAAAAAAAGTTTTAATGAAAAATGTTTTTATTTAAAGAACATACGTTTCGGGTCTTGATTTGACCCATCTTCAGTGCATACAAATAAACTTTGAAAAACAACACAAAAACACAAAAATGCACGAAAAAATAAATAAAAGTGAAATAAAAAATTGATGAAACGTCGAGTTGTACACTCGTAATACAACTTCCAAACTAACAACATGTTCGTTTGGAATAAGCTTTTTTATAATAAAATATATCATTCATTTTAATTTTACAATTTTTTTTTTTTTTTTTTTTTTAAATTTTTCATAACTCGACGTTTCATCAATTTTTTATTTCACTTTTATTTATTTTTTCGTGCATTTTTGTGTTTTTGTGTTGTTTTTCAAAGGTTATTTGTATGCACTGAAGATGGGTCAAATCAAGACCCGAAACGTATGTTCTTTAAATAAAAACATTTTTCATTAAAACTTTTTTTAATTACTGGATGGATGCCCAAGAAACAATTTTATTATATATATATATATATATATATATATATATATATATAAATGGATCGCCAAATGTGTTGGTAAGCGCATAACTCAACAACGCCTGAACCAATTTGGCCAATTCTTTTTTTTTTAAATGTTCGTTGAAGTCCAAGGATGGTTCTTACGGTGAGAAAAATTCGAATAATTGTCGGGAAAACCCTAAAAACAGCCCGTTTCTAACTAATACAAATAATCGTAGTCGGCTTCTCGATATTATTTCTTTGTTTTACTTTCGGCAGGCGATAAAATTGGTATGGCGTTAAAGAATTTGACTTCAAGTCATATAAGATTAGAAAAATCAATGTCAATGTCCATTTGCCGCCCTTGCCGGTGGTGTTTTTTTGCATTTTCTGTTATACTCTACTGACTGTGCTTTTGTTTTGTTTGTAGTGTTTTGTTATCTACTTATGAATAAAAAATTATTGCATGTGACACAATATTTTAATATTGCCTCCTATAAGACGAAGCAATTTAAGTAGAAGAACACGAAATGCTACAAACCAAGCTAATTACCGATCTAATCGTACGGCACAAGAACATGACGACCGAAATGAACATAAAACTTACTCAATACCAAATGGGCCGCTATGTTAGTAGTAATGAAGCAATTTGGCAAATATTTTCTTTTCCTATTCATGAGAGACACCCTTCTGTTATTCACTTAGCTGTGCATTTAGAAAATGGGCAAAGGGTGTACTTTACAGCAGTGAACGTAGGTCAAGGAGCTGCTCAGCCACCATCTACTACATTAACAAGTTTTTTTTGAGTCATGCCAAAACGATAGCTTTGCACAAAAACTGCTATATTCTGAAATGCCAAAATATTATACTTGGAATCAAGATGATTTATACGACAGAAACAAGGAAAACCAGTACCAGGATACACAGATGTATATTCCACCCGACAGACTTCGTCCTGTCAAAAAAATCTACCAAATCGGTTCTGGGTAGATTAATCGCCTAATCGGCCAATGCATGATGTTTTTAACCAAGAGTTGCATCGAGAAAAATTGTATGATCTCAACAATTTGAAAGAATTAATCGAAACAAATCTTCCACAGTTGAATGAACAACAGAGGTATGTATTTGATATTCTTATGAAAGTAACAAATGATGGAACTAGGGAGATTTACTTCTTAGATGCGCCTGGTGGTACAGAAAAACCTTTTTCGATTTTATTAATATTAGCAACAATTCGCCCACAAAACAAAATTGCACTTGCGCTCGCATGATCGGGAATCGCTGCAACGTTACTCGAAGGTGGTCGAACAGCCCATTCAGCACAAAAATTGCCATTAAATATGCAAAGCAATGAAACTCCAACTTGCAACATTTCGAAGAACTCTGCAATGGCTAAGGTTTTGCAGCAATATCAATGGATCGTTTGGGATGAATGCACGACGGCACATAAAAAATCTTCTGATGCTTTAGACAGAACCTTAAAAGATCAACAGAGCAATCAGAACCAATTTGGTAGATTTTTTTGACAGGACGAAGTCTGTCGGGTCAGCTAGTATATATATATATATATATATATATATATATGATTAGTTTTTTGGAGGGCGTAACATCAAGTAAAAAATATAAATAAGTAAAGATTTTTTAAAACATCTTTAATTTTCCATACGTTTCGACGTAAAATTATACGTCATCGTCAGTGGTTCTACAATTAAAAAAAACAGTAACGTTAAAAATTGGATATACATAAGCAAAAAAAAGAAAAAGATTTAACTAAAGAGACAGACTAATTATATCTAAACCTTAAATTGAAATAATGCATAAAACATTGCTTACTTCAATTTCTTAGATCATCATTAGAATTTCTTAGATTATGTTAGAATATATATATATATATATATATATATATATATATATATATATATTTTGATGAGTTATTTAAAATCGGGCAGTAACACCAAGTAAAGAAAACTTTACTTGGTGTTACTGCCCGATTTTAAATAACTCATCAAAATATAATATCAACACCAAACTCACATATTTCAATATATATATATATATATATATATATATATATATATATATATAATTGTATTTTAGACACAATTTGCCATCATTTAAATATTCTATAAAATAAATATTTGATAATTCATGAATTATTTATTTTAAACATTTTGAGTATGTTTTGCAATTAATTTCACTGAAATTCGAGATCTTGCTTGAATATAAATATTCACTACTATGATTAATCTAATTATCAGCATACCAAATTAATGATTTGATCATAATAATATAGATTTGTATGAAATTGCGGCTTCACAGGGTATTACAATTTCATTTTTCAATAATATTTTTTTTTTAATTTTATGCTTTATCAGAAAGTTATATTTGCATTCCGACAAAAATACAATTTCCGAACAATTTATCTACAGTTATGATATCATTCTCATAAAATACTTTTTATCTAAAGCTGATAATATCTTGACTAAATTCTGAAAATTATCGAAGTGGAGATATATATTTACATTTATATACATATCAAATTTTTGAATAATTTTTAATTATTTGAAAGCGATATGGTTTAAAGATAGAAATTCAGTTCTGAATATTATCTAAAGTTGATATTTTTTATGACTAATGCTATTTTTATAAGATTTTTTCTTTCGATTATATATTTGAATTTGGGTTCTTTGTAAGAACCATTGATTGTTAATCAATTATCAGAATTTAAGTTCTGTAAGTACTTTTATGAATGAGAAAATTAAACAAATATTGACATTGTTTGAAAACATTACAAAAATTAGAAACATTTTTCTTGCAGTACTTTACTTTCTGTGTGGAACAAAATAAAATTTGTTTTAAGTACCTAATTATATGTTTAATTGTGAAAACTTAATAAGCAGACAATAAATTCATAAATATAAATAATATGATTTCAGATGATAGAGTAATTTATAAATTACTACCCGATCACTCGTTGCTGTGTTATATATAACAATAAAAATCTAAACAAAAATGCGATTCTGTTACATCTAGTTATTAATAGGGGAAATGGCGCCCGAATTTTTCGTGATTGTTATTGTACAGCAGTATTAGATGCATCTTCGAGTGCAATATTCCATTCAGCATCTCAATATATAATATAGGCTTCTAAGCATATCAGCAGTAAATAAACTGTAAAAACTCAACAACATACATCACAGAACATAAAACATATAAAAAAAAACAACTATCGAAATATGTTCAGAAAATTTCCCAGTTATTGCATAAATGTAGAAATATATTTATTTGCTATTTTCTCTATTCCCGTTTACCCTATATGGAACAAACACACTCAATGTTTCATTTTTAATTATGAGAGGTTTTCTGAACTAAAAGCTGCATTATTTAACCAATGTAAAATACAAATTTCATAAGCATCAGCAGTGTTGGAATGACTATTAATTTCATTTATCTCTTACCTGGTTGATGTGATAGTAATTTTATTAAATCTGCTGAATCTAAGATAAGAATCTCATAATACAATTAAATAACGTAAATAAATTGGATCTTCTTACCCGCGGACCTTCAGGGTCAACTCTACCTTACATATGTATTTAATTTTTAATTCTGCAGTATCCATAAATATAACTAGTTGGTATTGGTATTTTGCTTTGAGACAAGTTACATGAACTTCCCGATATGTATAAATAATCGACTTAATCAATAAAAAATAAATTAATTTATGCGTGATTAAAAGTGCAGAGAGGAGAGGGGATTTATTACACATAATTGAAAACGAACGAACACGTTAACTCTAAGTATTTTGTAAAAACAAATTTTCAAAAATCAATAATTTTTATAATTGAACCAGTTTCCATAGGACTTTAATGGTTTAATGTGTTCATTAAGACCAAGTACTCTATCGTTATACCAAGTAAATCGTCTAATTTCAATTTTAACAAAAGTCAAAAAAAAACTACTCATTTTCTCAAACTTTGATGAATTTTAAAAATTAAACTGCTTGTCGTAAGGCAGTAATATTTCAGTACGTTTTATAAGAAGATGATATATATCGCCAAAAAGAGTTCAGTTTATTATAAAAATCACCTTAAATTTTTCTTTCAACAGTCAATTACAAGAAAACGGCTCGATAGATTTCACTAAAACTAATCAGTATCATTCCAAACTAATATCTCTCGAACAGTTTTTGATTTTTTAAAATCGATATGAGCTTAAATTTGGACGAAAAGTTTAACATTTTTTTTCCAAATTACAAAGAAACGACTCGGCAGATTGTCGCACAAAACTGACAAACGATAGTCCTCATCGAGATACATCAAATGATTTTTAAATTTCTGAAATCGGTTCAGGTGTTTTTGAGCAAACGTCGACGAAAGGTCTAATTTTGATAATCGCCAAAAACAGATACTAATTTTTGCAAACTTTGACGAATTTTTAAAATTAAACGACTTTTTGTTGGGCCGTAATATTTTGGTATGATCTAGAAGGCCATGATATCTATCACAAAAAAAAATTAATGAAAATCGTCGAAATTTTTTTTTAACACTTTATTACAAGAAAACGGCCCGGCCGATCTTTACCAAAAACTAATCAGGTCGATTCCCAACCAATATCTTTCGAATGATTTTTGAATTTTCAAAATCGATTCAGAATTGCGGGCTAAAACGTGGACGAAAAATTTTTCACTTATCTGCTATTTACCAAGAAACGGCTAGGCCAATCGTCGCACGAAATTGATAAACGCTAGTCCTCATCGAGATACATCGGATGGCTTTTAATTTTTTAAAATCGGTGCAGCCGTTTTTGAGAAAACGTCGATTTACGCCAAAAAAAATTGTTCACGCACACGCACACGCACACACACACATACTTTTTCCAAATTTGGTCTCATTGATTCAGAATAGCTTGAAACGCAGAGAAAACATAAAATTAGCGATTCGGATTTTTTGATGAAAACATAAACTTCTCCGTCGGAAAGTTAAAAAATATATAAAGAAAATATCTTCAAAAAAATAAAAGAATTGTTAGAGATGATCCATCTGTAATAAAAATAAAATAAAACCTGTAATTAAAATTTAAGCTTTTGCATTAACCTTGAAAAATCTTAATCGAAATCTATTCAAAAAGATGTCCCGTGCATTGACCCAAAGATAAGGGTTAAATGTTGAAAAACCGCTTAGGGGTAGTCCCAGGGGTTAAACCAGGGGCATTCCAAAGTTAGTGGGGTCGGTCATACATTTGGACGCGATTGGGGCACTTTGAATTGGTCAAAATGGAATTTTTCGAATTTCAACCCTTATTTTTGGGTCAATGCACGGGACATAAGAATTCATTTTAGAGGTATAGTTTCTTCAGCAAAGTATCTTATTTTGATCCCAAGTATCCGAAAATCATGTATATATACAGTACAGGCCAAAAGTTTCCGGACACATGAAAAAATCTCATTTTCTGAGTTTTTAGCTATATTTTTCATATAAAAATAATTTTATTCAAGTTAGTTTTGTACATTCTACGTAGTATTAATATTTAGTGACTGATTTGTAACTAATTTGTGAGAAATGATAGACTAATTAGCAATGAAAATGTTAAAATGTCACAGTCGATTTTCCTGAATATGACCACCCTTTGCTTTGATCACTGCAGCGCATATTTTTGGTAATCTTTTGACGAGTTTTTGCAATGTTTGCGCAGGTATGTTCTTCCAGGACTCGTTAAGGTAATTCCACAGGGCAGCAAGGCTGGTTAGATGCAAATCCTTCACGAGGCAATTAAGCTCGTCCCACAACAGCTCTATTGGATTAAGATCCGGCGATTGTGCAGGACACTCAAAAAACCACTTCTGCGAACAGTAAATAAACAAAAGAGATTGCAATTTGCCAAAACCCACTTAAATTGGACCATCGATCAATGGAAATCAGTTTTATGGACGGATGAGTCAAAATTCGAACTTTTCGGAAATCATCGACGTAGGAAGGGTAATGAAAAGACTCAATTCTAAGTGTATTTCGCCAAAGGTGAAGCACGTGGTGGTTCAGTGATGGCTTGGGGTTGTTTTAGATTCAATGGAGTCGGATCGCTTGTCAAAAAGATGGAACTTTAAAGAAAGAACAGTATCATACCATACTTCAGCGCCACGCCATTCCATCTGGTCTTAATTTAATTGGTCCAGAATTTATTTTTCTACAAGTTAATGACCCTAAACACACTTCCCGACTCTGTGCCAATTATTTGAAGCGAAAACAAGACGAAAAAATACTTCAAATAATGGATCTTAATCCAATAGAACTGTTGTGCATTTGTCTGACTGATTTGCATCCAAGCAGCCTCCCTGCCCTGTGGAATTGCCTTAACGAGTCCTGAAAGAACATACTGCGCAAACATTGCAAAAACTCGTCAAAAGATTACCAAAATATGCGCTGCAGTGATCAAAGCAAAGGGTGGTCATATTCAGGAAAATCGACTGTGACATTTTACATTTTCATTGCTAATTAGTCCATCATTTCTCACAAATTGGTTACAAATCAGGTCACTAAATATTAATACTACGTAGAATGTACAAAACTAACTTGAATAAAATTATTTTTATATGAAAAATATAGCTCAAAAACTCAGAAAATGAGATTTTTTTCATGTGTCCGGAAACTTTTGGCCTGTACTGTATAGAAGATATGAATGTTATCGGTTAATAGTTGAATATATTGATATAACCTATGATTTGCTAATATATATATATATATATAATATAATATAATATATATATATCTATATATATTCTTATAAAAATAGATATTGATTACACTCTAAAAGTTTTCTTTAAAAATTGGCAAAAATACGATTAGAAGTAAAACATTACTTCATAACTTGCGAGAATTGTGTTATGTCTTAGTGTCTATTTTTGAATTTATGGTAAATTTTGCCATATAATCTTTTATTCCATAAGATTATCAAACAAGTTTAGTTGTCCATATTTTTATTAATGTTCTTTAATAATCATTTTATGATTCATTAACGTTTGCTTATTTATTTATTGTTACTAGATGTTATATTATTAAGCAGTTGTAACAGATATTGTAATTTAAAAAAAATAACGTTTATATTTCTATTTTCAGGCTAGCAAACAAAATATCATCCCTATAATGTAAAGAAAACGTTTTCTTCCGACACCATCATGGATCTTCCCAAGAACCGAAGAAACCTTACAGAGCAAATTCCAGTTGAAATCATGTTATATTAAGTATAAAGTTAAATAGTACAATAGTTAATGCATCGTTAGTCAATTCTCAATGTGATAAGGAACTTATATCCTAATAGATTATAAATTTTTGAAAACGCTTAATTATTAGAATAATATGGAAATCTAAAGATTTTAAGAAGTAATTCAATGTTATTGATGTTGACTAGTACAAAGTTTAAGAATTCAAATTCGCATTTGCATTGCTTTGAATTCAATATTCGTTTATTGAATTTTTTAAGCCTTTTTATGCCAGATGAAGAAGAATCATCCTCTAAACGGTTTTCGATTTTAGGAACGATTAGTTTTAAAACTAAGTTACCAAAAGTATTTGTTATTATATGAAAAGCAAAGACTGATAAATAGTTGTGAAACCAAAATGTACACTTTAAGACGCAAAATTTTGTGGTTCGCCCTATCAAGTCGTCTCTTCCTGATCTTTCTCCAAGCAGTCGCCAATAATTTGATACCGGATCACAAGGCTGATGCATTCACAAGTCCAATTCTGGATACTAATTCTACGTCTTATGGAGACATATTAATCCAAAAGACTTTGGGTGGTTTTAATAGATGGGATGCCCAGTATTTTATGCACATATCCCAATACGGATACACTTATGAAAATACATTGGCATTTTTTCCATTGTATCCATTGGTAGTCAGAGTTACTGCAGAAGTTGCAAAGGTGTTCTTAGGAAACTTTTTGGCTTATCATAGTACGCTTTTGTTATCAGCGGTTTTGCTGAATGTATATTTTTTTACAAAAGCTGCCCTCACATTACATCAATTAACATTAGTTGTACTAGGGGATGAAAAACTGGCATACATATCTTCAATATTATTCTGCGTAAATCCTGCCAGCATTTTTTTTTCTGCACCATATTCAGAAAGTGTGTACGCATGGTTGAGTTTTGCTGGAATGCTGCGATGTCTGGATAAAACTGATATAAGATTCGGCAACATTGCTATAACAACTGCTGTACCATTTGGATTATCCTGCGTTGCTAGATCTAACGGTCTTCTAAATATCGGATTTATATTGTATCATTGGACACGAAATGGCGTCCAAAAAATGTGGCCAGAAGTTGTAAATAGATACAGAACTTTAAAAACTAAATGGGTTACACCTTTATTAGTTCTTCCGTTTGTGGCAGCTTCTATACAGATAATTATCACTTTGCTGGTTACTTTAGCGGTTTATGTGTGTGCAGATTTATAACTACAGACAATTTTGTACCAGAACAACATTGGTATTACCAGAATTTTTGGTTCAATATGCGGAATCAAATAAGTTTGTTATGCCAGGCTATGGGATGCCCCCTTGGTGTGATGAAGAATATCCAATCGCTTATTCATATGTACAATCACATTATTGGAATGTTGGATTTATGCGTTATTATAAATGGAAACAAATACCTAATTTTTTGTTAGCATTTCCATTAATATCTATAATATTATGGAACACATGGAAATTCATCCAGCAGCATCCAGGATTTTGTCTACGCCTTGGAATTTTTCCAAACAGATATCAGGATATAACTAAAAAGCGCCGAATTGTAAAACCATTGTATTCTACAGAGATGTTTGTGTATTATGTACATGCAACAGCTTTGGTTATTTTCTGTTTACTATTTGTTCATATCCAAGTTACAACCAGACTGGTATGCTCTGCGAGTCCAGTTCTGTACTGGTCTTGTGCTTATATGTTCAATTCGAAGTTAACAGATAAAAATCCAACAGTATTAGAACTACAGTCATTGGACAGAACCAAAGGACCATGAGTTTTGATTTTGAGAACCTCGATAATATGTACAGCAAATGGAAGACTTTTTGATAACAGAAAGTTTATCGGGACGAGAATCCTTGATCAGATGGTATTTTTTGAGTTATTTTGTCATAGGAACTATCTTGTTCTCTAATTTTTATCCTTGGACTTAATAGGTCGGAGAAAAAACTCATATTTGCATATTGTTGAAATATGTAGATGAAACGTTCTTTTACAAACCGTACATAACTTTTTTGCAAATAAATTATAAGCTATTATGACTTTATAAAAACAGAAGAAACAAATAATTGTAAAACATTGGACCAAAGAATTTTTGTTGTAAATTTGTAGTACAAAAATTAGTCAAATATATAAATAATATAAGACCTTAGTTAAATTGATATGTGCGATAAAAAGCTAAATCCATTGATAGTTGTTTATTGTTCACTAATTATTTAGGCAGAAAAGATTACTATGTAAAATTCGATATAGTATCATAAATGGAAGTGGTAAATGGATATTATTATTAAAAATTAATTTAAATTTGCTAATTGTTTCTTAGGAAAAATGGTTAACAGTTGTTTTTTGTTCAAACTTGTTCACTTGTTCAAAATTCATTTATTTAACCTCGAGATAATTATAGGTTCAACTTTCTAGTTCAAATCGAACGGAGTGTTTTTATCAAATGAATCTATAAATTCTTATTCTCAAATTTTCGATAATTTGTTTTCATAAAATGAAGTAAGGGCATGTTTTTTTTTAATATTGAATTTGAAAACATATTCAAGAGAAAATGGTTTTAGTCTACTTCTGTACGGTGTGTAAAAGGGCCAATCATATTGTAATATTCTTATTAATATTATCTTCAAAATGATATTTTATAAATTCAAATATAGTATCATCTAACTGATACAACTCGATATAATTTAGTTCTCACTCGATTTTGAACTAAATAAATAAAATTAATTTTAATTACTTAATAATAATAATATATTTTATTGACTTCGATCGTAAATAAACGTAGAAATCTATCTAGATACAAATTTTTGACAACCTGAAAGTATTTTAAGATAACTCTAGTCTTCTTGTATAACTTGTTACTATCTATTGAACTAGTAACTGGCATAAAATTATTTATTTATTAATAACTGATGTTTAATCGATTTGTCAAAAGATTTGATTATGGGCCTGTTCTCGGTAAGTTTTACTAATGGTTTTAATATCAATACGAGCAGTAGCTGTTTTTTTTTAACAATCAGTTATT
>NW_020536999.1:67170867-67193089 GCF_003426905.1 Ctenocephalides felis | reverse complement strand
AGAAATATTTTCAAAACAATTCTTAGATATTGACGAGAGAAAAGTTAACATCGATAAAATACATGCAATTAAAATTTTGATAAATCATGCATAATCACTGATTTGCAGGATTCTCCATTTATACAAGTATTTACCGATGTTTCAGAGAGAGAACTAGGTACAATACTAATCTATGGTCAAGCTGTAAATTTTTCCGCATAATTTTAGAAATCCCAATAGATTCACTAGCCATGCCTATGCAAGTCTAATTCAAACAATTACAGCCTATGCATGCCTAATTAATATTAATGAATAAATTGATAAATTAATGAAATGCACATTATTAATATATCAAAATTTAGAATATTGTAATGAAATGTGCCAGCTCCATATAATTTGAAAGTAAAATTCATTACTTACAAATTAGGCTAGCACATGCAATGTTTACCATTACATATGCCTCATTTACATTTATCATGACAATATAATCAAAATGAAAGTAATGAAAATAAATGAATGGATTATATAACAAAATATTAGAAATGTTAGAAAATTTGAAGGCTTATTTTATAAGAAAGGGTTAAGAAAATACAGAATTAATTAGCTGTATGATTGATTACTAACACTTTTTCACTGAAAACGATGGGATAATACTTTTTGTCTCACATAACAAACTCAAAAAAGACATAACATTAAATAAAAAAGATTGTCTGAAAAGAAATTTATAAAATCACTTTTTTGATAAAATCATTTTTAGTGAAAGAGCGTTAGTGTATAATAAATCATATAGGTAATTAATTTTGTTTTTTCGTAACCGTTTTTTTTTTAAACACTTTCAAATTTTCTAACATTTCTAATATTTTGTAGTATAATCCATTCATTTATTTTCATTACATTCATTTTGATTATATTGTTATACTTCTGAAATGTACTTTTTCTATTTTCTTAAATATATTGTTTGTTTAAATCTTATCAAGATCATGATGTCCTGAAGATGGAACGTACCTAGTTCCGAAACATCGAGAGTAAATAAATAAAGAAATGTTTTTTTTAAAAAAAACTCTACCTTCTAATATATATATATATATATATATATATTATATATATATATAATTCATTCATTTGCTTATGAATACCTTATTTCTCTATGTTCCAGAGGTGACTCTGCTAAAATTCAAGAAACCTCACGACTTCACATACAAATCAGGACAATGGGTGCGGATTGCATGTTCGGAACTGAACGCGAACGAATTTCATCCTTTCACCCTATCCTCAAGTCCTAATGAAAACCATCTTTCAGTTCATATTCGAGCAGTGGGCCCCTGGACGACCAATATTAGAAAAGTTTTCGATCCAGCAATTCCAAGAGTCGGTGGAAAACCTAGTGTAAGAGCAATCTTTTATTTAATTTGATCTAATGAATTTTAGGTGATTTAATTCAGCAAAAATTAAAAGTTCAAGTACTGATAAAATAATTATTTCTTAGATTCGATTAGATGGACCATATGGAGAAGCTCATCAAGACTGGCACAAATGTGATGTGGCGATATTAGTAGGAGGAGGCATTGGTGTCACACCATTTGCTTCTATACTCAAAGATATTGTTTACAAATCAAACTTGCAGAAAGAAAACGTGAAAAAAAAGGTAAAATAGACATTACTATGTGAAAAATCAATATGCAATAAAATTTACTTAATATTGAATATTTATAAGTTATTTTTGAGTTGAAAATTGATGATTCTTTTAGTCAGCACTCAGCAGTATTTGAATCACCTTAAAAGTTAATTGAATAAAAATTCGAGTGAAAGAAAAATACCAAATATCCAAATTACATATTCCAAATTAAACATGGTTATTCCAATTTTATAGGGACTTTAATATCTTTTCAATGCTTTCACTTTCAGGTATACTTTTTATGGGTAACAAGAACCCAAAGACAATTCGAGTGGTTAGTAGACATCATAAGGGAGCTGGAGCAGACTGATATCAATGAAACAGTTGTTGTCCATATATTCATCACACAGTTCTACAAAAAATTCGATCTCAGAACTATATTACTGGTAATCACAACTTTATGTTAATTTTCTCTCATTAATAATAGCTGAAGGTTTTAATAACAATTGAAATAAATTAGAATCATTTTGGTATGATCATAACATGAATCTTTGATACAATACAAAATATTATAGGTTTTTTAACTTCATAAAAATTTCTAAATTTAATTTTATATTTGACTTACTATCTGAAATATATTAATAAGCTATAAATTTCAATTAGGTTTACTTCACTTTAAGTAGTACAGCAGGGCAATGTAAACTAATTTGAATATTGTATTTTCAGTACATATGTGAGACGCAGTTCCAGAAAACAGCTGGACGATCACTATTTACTGGACTACGAGCTGTAACACATTTTGGCCGACCAGATTTTTACCAGTTTTTCAAACACATAGGCCAAATACATCAATCGGTCAGTATCACAATGGGCACTGTCACTAGTGGAATATTACATGGTCATCTAGATAAATTTGCTATTTTTAAAAAAAAATTACTTAAATTAATAAATAATCAATTTTTTAAATCTCTAATCAAAAGATGAAATATGAAATTATAGATTTAAATGAAAAAATCCATCTAACATTTTAAAATTTAATTTTATTTTGGGAACTTTGAAGTTTTTTGAAAACTTTGGGAATTCTTGATAAATCAAAATCATGAGAAAGATGCAATTTTTATTGCTTTTCCAAGATCATCATAGAACATAACAAATAATTTCACATGTCTATTTTAACATTTTAAGGCAAGGAATATTGGTGTATTCACGTGTGGACCACCACACATGAGCAACAGTGTGGAGAGTGCAACTAGAAAAATGACGGAAAGAAGTAACACAGATCAACTATTCTCTCATCACTACACTAACTTTTAAGTCACATAGTTCACGCATAGATTTCAAATAAATATCTCATTGTAATTGTTTTGCATATCACATTCATAATAATAATGTTAAACTTTGTAAGTATTATTCATCGAAAATAATTTATTTCCTACTTTCAGTAGAACACATGCAATCTACATAGATCTACAATTATTTATGTTTTGCAAAGATTTTTTATTTTTGTGTCCAATAATTATTCATACAAAACTCTGAGTACATACATCCTATGTTGCTCATGGCTAAATCATGATATACTTTTATTGGATGGATGTATACTTATATTTAATATGCAGAAGTATTCTTTATCTCATTGAAAATCACAATTTAAGAAACAAAATACTAACAGAAATCAATCCATTTGAAGCTGATATAAGCAAATCTTGATCAATAAGATAATATTTATGACTGAAAATCACAATATCACCTTAGATTATGATCATATATAAAACGAGTAAGACATTGTTTGCATAAGAATGTTATAAAATAAAATCTCTATATAGAGTATAAACAAATAAACAATTATATTTGTAGAATATGTTTTGCATCTATTATTTACTAATTTTATATTTGAAACCTGGAAACAAAACAATATTTTTAGGACTAATACAATGCCAAGTATTCAGAGGTATCTGCCAAGTATCTAAAGGAATTCTGTTAAAAACTCCAATTATACAATTCTGATGTAAAACAAAAACAGTTCTAGAAAAGCAACAAATATTGATCTTATTAGGAAAATATTGAAGATATTGTCCTTAAATTTGCAAGAATCAGAAAATGTACTCTATATATTAGTTTTGTGAAAAATAGTGCAAGGCGTAAAGTATTCAAATAATTAGTTTATACATTCAAGTATAAATTTACTTAATAAACTTTGTAAGAAAAATTATCGAAAATAATTTAATTCCTATTTTCAGTAGAATACGTGCAGTCCAGCTACATAGTTCTACAATTATTTATATTTTGCAAGGACTTTTAATGTTGTGTTCAATAATTATTCAAACAAAACTCTGAGTACATACATCTTAGGCTACTCATGGCTATAACATGATTATTTTTATTGGATGGATGTATACTTATATTTATTGTGCAGAAGTATACTTTCTCTTATTGAAAATCACAATTTAAGTGATTAACCAGAAATCAATCCATTTGAAGCTGATATAAGCAAACCTAGATCAATAAGATAACATTTATGACAGAAAATCACAATATTGCTTTAGATTATGACCGTATATAAAACGAGTAAGACATTGTTAGCGTAAGAATGTAATAAAGTAAAATCTCTATATGAAGAGTATGAATAAATAAATATTATATTTATAGAGTATGAATAACATCTATTATTTCGTCATTTTATATTTGAAAACAATAATATTTTAGGACCAATACAAAGCCCACTATCTAAAGGTTTCAATAGAACTCCAATTATACAATTCTGATCTGAAACAAAAACAGTTTCAAAGTCCTTTCTGGAAAAAGCAATAAATCTTGATTTTATTAGGAAAATATTAAGGATATATTGTCCTTAAATTTGCAATAGTCAAAAAATGTACTCTATATATTAGTTTTGTGAAAAAAGTGTGAAGCGTAAAGCATTCAAATATTTAGTTTATACATTCAAATAAAAATTTACTTAATAAACTTTGTAAGTAAAAATCATCGAAAATAATTTATTTCCTATTTTCAGTAGAACACGTGCAGTCCAGCTACATAGTTCTACAATTATTTATATTTTGCAAGGACTTTTGTATAATAATTATTCAAACAAAACTCTGAGTACATACATCTTAGGCTACTCATGGTTATAACATGATTATTTTTATTGGATGAATATATACTTATATTTATTGTGCAGAAGTATACTTTCTCTTATTGAAAATCACAATTTAAGTGATTAACCAGAAATCAATCCATTTGAAGCTGATATAAGCAAACCAAGATCAATAAGATATCATTTATGACAGAAAATCACAGTATGTCGCTTTAGATTATGACGGTATATAAAAGACATTGTTAGCGTAAGAATATAATAAAGTCAAGTCCCTATGTAAAAAGTATAAGAAAATAAAAAATCTGTAAACAAAGAAAACTATAATATTTTCAAGACTAATAGAATGCCAAGTATAAAAAGGTTTTGATAGAACTCCAATTAAACAATTCTGACCTAAAACAAAAACAGTTTCAAGTCCTTTCTGGAAATAGCAATACATCTTGATCTTATTAGGAGAATATTAAGGATATATTGTCCTAAAATTTGCAATAGTCAGGAAATGTACTCTATATATTAGTTTTGTGAAAAAAGTGTGAAGCGTAAAGCATTCAAATATTAAAGTTTATACATTCAAATATAAATTTACTTATAGACTGACCTTTTTATTTATACTTCATTTATTTAAACCCATGACTGCAAACTCATCACTTCCTGAAATAAAAAAATCTTTATTATTTTTACTAGAATCTAATTCTGCTCTTGAAAGACTTATATTAGATATTTATCAAATTTATTTTATTATTAGATTTAGATATTAAAAATGCCAAAACAACTATGAATTTTAAGTCTCACGTAGCAATTCTAACTTTTACGACCGATTTATTGATCAATCATAAAAGTTTGAGGTTAAGTTTATTCATGTACAATTTTTTCTATAATTAAGCCTTGACATAACATTTTTATTAATTAATGATATAATTTCCTGATGTAATTTTCAACTTAACACTTTTAAACAAAATTTCTGAATAAATCATCAAAGCTTAACGAACTTATTACGGAGTTTGTTAATCAATAATGTAAACACACAAAAGTACAAAAAGAATAAGTTACCATAACGATACTTACTTTTTATTGTTCTGCTTTTTAGAATATATAATTAGACTTCTGATAAACTGCAAAACTTTTTCTAAACTGTTATTAAACGTTTTCAAGGTTACAATTCTTATCAATTTACGACTCGTGTATTTTTCTCCTACTTTGTTTGCGATAATAAACAGTCGCAAGCTGTCAAATGTCTAAACTCATATCAAGCGTACCAACATAAGAACAGTATTGGCGCAAATTTAAAAAAAACTAAAAACTAAAAACGTGCTTTCCACACCAAAAATTATTTTTTTAAAAAATATTAATATTTTTGAGAAAAATTTACTCTGAAAAAATTAGATTTTTGAGAAACCATACATTTTTGACAAAAATTTACTTTTTTTTGAAAAAAAAAAGACTGAAGAAACTTTTTTTTTAAATATTTTGGAAATTCTGAACTTTTTTTCAAAGCAACCGTACTGCTTTAACTGCATAGAGACGGAATATCGAAGCGCATAAGCGCCGCGTCGCCGTCTAACGGATAAACATTGGTACGGAACCCATAGGAATGTAAACAAAATTTATACTTATTGTTGAAATCTCTATAAAATCTTCGATAATTTGATGTGCATATGTCGAATGATCATTTTTGACCGCTAAATGGCTTTGTTTTTTACTTTTGTTACTAGATCTCCGAAACCGCTAGACCTGCCTTTATGAAAATTTGATCAGTTCTTCATCTTGTTAATACAAGTGAAATGCTTTTTGAATTATTGAAATCGGACGATCCGTTCTCTTAAAAACTGAGTTACAGTTTTTGGTACTTTTTGCCCCGTATCTACGGAACGGCTAGACCTGCCTTTACCAAAAACTAATCAGCACGTTCTCCTTATCAATACGAAACGAATGTTTTTTGAATTATTCAAATCGCTTCATCCGTGTTCCCGAAATCATCGACGAAAATTTGTATCCGCACACACACACGCACACACTCACACACACATACACACACACACATACATCCATTTTTTCTAATAAGGTATGCCAAAATATTCAAAAACCTCTGAAACGTAAAGATATATAAAAAATTTTATTTTCGATTTTTTTGCGATTACTATAACTTTCCCTACGGGTAGTTAACTAGTGAGGCATTACATCGTGTCTTAAGGCAATTTGCTGGAACTTTCCGTACCAGAATTAAACATTCGAGGCAAAAAGCAGTAATCAATAAATATCGATCAATGATTAATAACAATTGTTTTAAACATTTTCAAATACATAATTATAATCACTATACATTTTATCGTTCATAAAATATACAGTGACGATATTATCGCTCAAAACACTTGAGAATGTTTACATTAGCAAAAGATGCTGAATGAATCCATCTGAGAATATATTTTTTACGATCAGAATAACGCATTTGAAATATATACATTTTCAAACTGAATTGTAAATTTATAATTCATATTTGAAGTATAAATAAAACTGAGTAATAATAATAATAAAAAAAAAATATTTGAAGTATGAGGCTTTGTATATTTCTGAAAATTTTGACAAAAAATTTTTTCTCAAAATTTTGAAATTTGCTACTGTATAAGTAAACTTTAAAAATTAACAATCTTAGTACAAAACTGTAACAAAAGTAGTACTCATTTTTAAAAAAATTATCAAATATCTGATAATTTGATGTGCTTATGTCTAATGATCATTTTTGACCGCCAAGTATCTTTTTTTTTTACTTTTTCCTCTGTATCTCCGAAACCGCTACATCCGCCTTACCAAAAATCTAATCAGCACGTCTTCTCGTCAATAAGAATCAAATGTTTTTTGAATCATTCAAATCGGTTGATTCGTGCGCCCGAAATCGTAGACAAAAAATTGTATCCAAACATACACACACTCACATACATCCATTTTTCTAAGATATGCCATATTGTTCATTTTTGATTTGTTTGGATTTCTATAACATATAATAAGTTAAAGTTAATTAGTGGTGTATGGGATCGTACCTTAAGGCAAATTGCTGGAATTTCCCGCAGCGTAACAAAATGTTTTAGGCATGTTAAATGTTTTCCAATAGATTATAATAAATACTGTTACATTGTATAATATTTATAAGGATTATATAAACTGAATTACAAAGTTAAAATTTTTTTTCAAGTATATAAGTGCTAAGGAATATTTTTTTTTTCAAATTTGCTTTGTTCTCTCAAAAACTGCAATTTTTTGTACATTTAGCTCTGTATCTTCGAAACGGCTGGACGTGCATTTGCCAAAAACAAATCACTTCTTCTCCCAATCATTACAAATTGAAAGTTTTTTGGATCATTCAAATCGGTTACTCCATTCTCTCAAAAACTCGATTTCTATTTTCTGCACGCTTTGGTCCGTATCTCCTGAACTGCTGGGCTTGCCTTTGCCAAAAACTAATCAGCACATCTCCCTATCAATAGGAATCGAATGTTTTTTGAACCATTCAAATCGGTTGTCCGTGCGCCCGAAAACGTGGCCGAAAAATTGTATTCATACATACATACACACCTCCATTTTTTCTGAGATATGCTAAAATGTTCAGAAATCTTCAAAACGTGAAAAAGTGCAAAATATTCCAATTTCGATTTTTGGACGATTATAGTAACTTACCCTACGCGAAGTTAATAAAGGTAACAACAAATATAAAGACATGTATGTTACACCAGTTATTTTTTATTTTAATACATTTGCGATTTGCAATTAATGTACATTAACATTTACATGAACATCAACATCAGCTGCCTGATCTGCATCTACGTCAACATTGACTTTTATGTCCACATGTGGACCAGAGATATTTGGTTTCGTAGTTGTAACATTTGAGCTTGGTGATAATGTTGTTGTTTCTGGTAAAGGTTCTGTAGGTGTACTAGGTATCCATGTTGTGACGGTAGGATTCCAGGTGCTGGTAGTCGGATACCATGGAATGGTTGTTGTTTCTGGTGTTGATTCTGTTATGGTAAAGCTCGGCCCAATTGTAGTGGTAGTAACTGGTTTATCAGATTCAGTGATAGGTACATTTGTAGTCGTAATCGGCGCTTTTGAAGTCGTGGTTGGCGTGGTTGGATCTGGGGTTGTTATACTTTTAGGCGTGGTTGATTCACTTGTAGCTGATTGCGGTTTACATTCATCAATATCGCTATTCGTGTTATATATCTTGATATAATCAAGGCCTGTCTTTATTTTTTCGTTTGTTCCTAGAGTCAAACGTACCTGAAAAATGAATGACATTTAAAGTTTATTATATTTTAAATAAATGGCATTTTGCATTTAGGCATCGAAATACATTTTGCTGTGAAAATTTTATAAATAGTAATAAGACTGTAACCATATATATATATATATATATATATATATATATATATATATATATATATATATATATACATTAGGGTGGTCCTTAATATGAACATTTGCGAATTTCCTTGTTCCAAAGGGCTCAAATGGTTTCAAATTGATAAAAAACAATTATCTGAAAGTTTTAGCTCTTGATATTGTCTTTTCAGAGCGTAATTCAATCAAAGTTTTGTTGGAAATAGCATGAATTTTTTTTTCAAAAATTTTGCAGAGCGTCGAATTTTCAATAAAAAATGACACGAATATTTACTTCTAATTTATTTGTCGCTAAGTGATAACTAAAAAAAATTTTTTTAACTTTCAAAAATTTTTCCATGCTATTTCCATACGAATTTTGATTGAATTGCGCACTATCTAAAAGTTAATATTAAGAGCTAAAACTTTTAGAGAATTGTTTTTCATCAATTTGGAACCATTTGAGCCCTTGGGAGCAAGGAAATTCGAAAATATCCATATTGAGGACCACCCTAATATATATATATATATATATATATATATATATATATTTATATGTGTGTGTGGGGGGGGGGTGTATGTAGAAATTAAACTTGCTTCTGATCTCGTTGATTTAATTTCTAAGAATATTTTATAAAAAACTAATCAGTGCTTTATTCCAATTAATAATTATTTACAAGTTGTGTTAATATGTATGATGATGACATAGAATTTTACGAAACGTATGGAATAATAAGGATAGTATGGAATAATAAAAATGTTTTAAAAATCAGTACTGTATTTATTTTATGATGTTAGAATCGCATTTTGTCTAGATTTTTATATAAATGTAAACCATTCAACGCGGATTTCTAAATTAGAAATACTGATTGGTAGCTTACCATTAGTGAACCACTTTTAGTTACTCTTATTTCTTCTTCTCTCCATTCCTTTGCCGTATTTGTATATGGTATTTTCTTTTCAATCTCTTTATCACCGTCGATGAACAATTCAAGAATGATATCACCATATCCTTGTACGCTTAGTTTTTCAATATAAAATCCCTACTACAACGTAAGAATATTCATCAGCTACATAGGATTCCGTTTCTCCACAGACATCTGCCCAGCTGCCCGAAGGTTTAGCAATATAATGGCTTGTTTTTTCATTTCGTGGTTCAAAATCGGTTTCGTCTTCGAAAGCCAGAACTGCCCAAGGAGGCATCCAACTCACTGAACCAGTACATTTTGACAAATGCAATTGACCATCGTTAAAATTAATATCTGCACATTGTATAGCTGAAGTGATTTTAAAAATGGCAATTACAATTATTAAACTCAAAACGTTCTTCATTTTAATTAATCAAAATTGCGTATGGTTTATTAGGTAGCGAATAAAAAAATAGTACTGAAATAATTATCAAATAATTAGGTAATTAAAAATTGGATAAAAGTCTTATCGATTTTTGATAAGGAAATGTTCAGATTTCACGGTACCTATTACCTTGATGGAAACCGATATAATATACACCTATATATATATATATATATATATATATATATATATATATATATAAATATAGAACATAATATATATATAAAAATATATAACATAAGGAATAATGCCACTTACACCTAGTTGGTTTATGATTTTAATTAGAATTTTTATCATAAGTAATATATGCTCATTATGCAAGTTTATATAATACTAATTTCACTTCTCTGCTTATTTAATTTTAATTTGTTAAAACTTCTTTTTGTATAGTTACAACTCTTTTCAAAATGTTGTTTTATTGTAATTGTACTAGTTGGTATATATATATATATATATATTATAATCACTTTTAATAAAATTCGCTAAATATATGTTATTTACTATTTTTATGTTCATATCTTTATGAATGGTGTAGTTGGTTGGTGTATTTGCAATAAAATTGATTTTTATTACAAATTTACATATTTCTCATTATTTCGTACTTCTGTCTGCAAACTTTTTTTTAATAAATTCTAAATGCTTTAAATTCCTAATTATATTATATTTTTATGATGTATATTTTTACACATACCTATAGTATGCAGTTAAAATAACTTTAATTAATCGTCATTTTATTGCGTTTTATAATTTTCGACAGTAATAATATGCATTTTTTTAAATATTGCTTCATGAATGTAAATCAGTTAACAAATGTGTCTAAGTATCGTACAGCACTTTTCCTGTAATAATTTAACACCAGATTCAACTAATTTTGTATTTTAACTATCGCTTCTGCCCCTGACCATAAAACATATATTTGTTAAATGGAAATTCAGTCAAGCACAATAAATTTCATAAACTATGCTTTTAATATCTATTAAAATAAACATCAATAATTTCACAAATATGTTTTGTTCCACCAGTAGCTTTCCATCAATTCACAATTGGCAACATAAAAATACAAAATATTTATTAATCGGTTGTGCATTATTTAGCAGATAATAATATATAATCTTCAACTATTAACTTCAACCAACCCCATAATAGACTACCATAGATTTTCAATTCAACGCATTATAAACCGTTGTATTTAAATATTACAATATGATGATAGAACTAGTGGGTCGCATGGCATCGTGCCTTAAGGCAAATTGCTGGATCTTCCCGTACCATAATTAAACATTCGAGGAATGGAAATAATCAATAACTAAATGTAATTAATAATTTAATGTAATGAATGTAATGAATAGATTATTTATTACATACCATAAACGTGTGTGCGTGTGCGGATACAAATTTTTGTCAACGATTTCGGGAACACCGATCAACCGACTTGAATAATTAAAAAAACATTCGATTCGTATTGATAAGGAAACGTGCTTAGTTTTTTTGAGAAGGCGTATGAGAAGGTGTATGACGGTTATGCAGTTTTTGAGAGAACGGATCATCCAATTAGATTAATAGAAAAAACATTTTGCGTGAGTAGACGGTGTGCAAAAAATGCATTTACAGAAAATTTAGTATTTTTGAAATATGTCAAAAAAATCAATATTTTCACAAAAATTCAAAGTTTCAAAAAATTCAAATTTTTGAAATTCAAAATTTTTCATTTTGAAAAAAAACTGAATTTTGAAAAATTAAAAAAAAAGATTTTTTACAAAAATTTGAAAATATTTCGAAAATTTAAAAAAGAATCGAATATTTTTTTCAAATTCCAAAAAATTTCAAACTTCTAAAAAAATGTCAAAATTTTGAAAATATTTATAAATTATCAAAAAAATTCTAAATTATCAAAAAAGTCAAAATAAAAAAAAAATGACTTGTAAACGTACACATAAGTTGTTCATAAACTAAGCTCGTCGCCCAATTTAAAAAGCTCTTATAAGTTTACAGTATGTAATAAATAATCTAATTGAAATTATTCAAAACAACTATTGATTATTTTCATTCTTCGAATGTTTAATTACGGCACGGGAAGTTCCAGCAATTTGACTTAAGGCACGATGCCATGCGCCCCACTAGTTGCATTTCTAATAGCAACGCAAATAAAATAAACAACTTTCATTATTTAACTTATCTATTTCATTGTTTATTAATTCTGTCATAGTAGAAGGTTAAAGTAATATTCAAGACTGTATTAAACTAGTTATTTGAGTGTGATCTAGTATCTATAATATTTGCAGAGCTAGTTATTGGTTGAAGCTGATATAGTTGTGAAATTGATTAAAAAGGTCTTATATGATTATTTAGTGCACATTAACATTAATATCAATATCAACATCAGCTTTATCTTCCAAATTCGAAACATCGACATTTACATCTACTTTTATATGAGGACGTGTATGGTTAGGCTTCAGAGTTGTAGGCTCTGTTGTAGGATTCAGAGTTGTAGGCTCTGTTGTAGGATTCAGAGTTGTAGGCTCTGTTGTAGAATTTAACGTTATATCAGTGGTTGGACCTTCTGGTGTTATTTCTTCTTTGGCAGCTTTTGAATACCTCGATATCGTTAGTGGCTCGTGATTGGATACTACAGAAGTTTTCTCTTTGTAATGCGGATTACATTCTTTAGAATCTATGTTGGAGTTCAATATTTTAAAGTAATCCACGCCAATCCTGACATCTTTATTTGCTTCGACCAATAAACGTACCTAGAATATGTGGTTAATTAATATATAGACAGAAATAAAGGGCAGACACACCCACTTTTATTATTTTTTACTAAGAATCTATATTTCTCACAAACCACTCAACAACCAAATTAGTAGATGAATCATTTTACATCTTGCTCGAGGACAATTCATTTTTTTGTAAATGTTTTTCACTCTATGTGGATTAATTTGTCGCAAAAAACATATTTTGATTAACATATCAAAAGAGTTTATTCGTACTATTTACCAGTTAAAGAGTCTTAATGCTTCGGAAATTTTTGTGGATATCCATGTATTTTTTAAAATATACAAGATTACTACTCAGAAGACAATATTTAAAAGAAGTGAGAACGAAGTCATTTTACATTCCAACTATTTCATTTGCAATATTCCAATTCAATTTGCAATGACTACTTATATAAGTCTAAAAACCCAAAAATGTCTTGGATTGGATTATACCATATGTTTTTTTTCTACGTACGCAACAAATAGGATAGAGCGGCGCTTAAAGGTCCGCGGGTAAAAAGGTCCACCACGTTTATCTCAAAAATAAGTGAAGTATGGTGTTTTAACAATATTATTTTAATATAAAGAACAAAAGATGCAAACAGCCGTAGCCTTAAATCGGACGACTTTGCTTTCACGAGATGAACGACTACATTTTAAAATATTACTGATATTATTTTTTTGCTGTTAATTTTTTTGGTTTTAAGAAATATATGTTTAGTTTTTAATGATAGAATATAATTTTTAAATATACATTATTTAATTGTTTAATAAGATGTGTTGTTATTAATTTTCCGTAGGGTAAGTTATAGTAATAGCAAAAAAACGAACATGAAAATTTTTATATATTTTTACGTTTCAGATGTTTCTGAACATTTTGGCATAGATGGATGTATGTGTGTGTGTGTGTGTGTGTGCGGATACAAATTTTCGTAGACGATTTTGGAAACACGAATTAACCGATTTGAATAATTTAACTAGTGGTGTGTATGGCATCGTGCCATAAGGCAAATTGCTGGAACTTCCCGTACCGTAACGAAATGTTTGAGGAATATTAAATGTTTTCAAATAGATTATTATAAATAAATACTGCAAGATTGTCTAATATTTATAAGAATTATATAAACGTAATTGCAAAGTTAAAAATATTTTAAAGTTTATTTTATTTTAAAGAACTTAACTCAGAACTACAATAAGAATCTGAGTTATTTTCGATATACAACAAAAAAAACCTTCTTGAAAAAAAATTGAAAAAAAAATTATAACAAAATTTTTTTTCTCCAAAAGCAATTATTTTGTTAAAACAAGCAGAAAGTTCTTTGAATCATTCAAATTGGACACTTAGTTCTCTCAAAAACTACCAATTTTTGCAAATTTAGCTCTGTATCTCTGAAACCGCAGGACCTGCCTTTGCCAAAAACTAATCAGCACATCTCCATATGAATAAATATCAAATGTTTTTTGAACCATTCAAATCGGTTGATCCGTGCGCCCAAAAACGTGGACGAAAAATTGTATTCATACATACATACATACACACACATCAATTTTTTCTGATGTATGCCAAAATGTTCAGAAACCTTCAAAACGTGAAGAAATGTAAAAATCTTCAATTTCGATTTTTGGACGATTACAATAACTCACCCTACGGGAAGTTAAAAAGCATTCTATTCGTATTGATGAGGAGACGTACTGATTAGTTTTTGGCAAAGGCAGGTCAAGCTGTTCCAAAAATACGAGGCAAAAAGAGCCAATAATGGTAATTCAGTTTTTGAGAGAACGGAGCGTCCTATTTGAATGAAAAAATTAAAAAACATTTTATTATGTATTGACTGACGAACTAAAGAACTGGTAAAATTTGGGAAAGGCAGGTCTAGCGGTTTCGAAAATCTAATAAAAAAGGGAAAAGAACATTTGGCTAACAAAAATGATCATTAGACATATGTACATCAAATTGTCAGATATTATATAGCTATTTTAACAATAAGAACAAATTTATTTACATTTCTAAGACTTCCGCAATAATGTTTATCCGTAAAAATGCGACGCGGCGCTTACGCGCTTTGACATTTCATTTCTACATAAAAGTTCAAAATTTCCAAAATATTTCAAAGTATAAAATTTTTTTTTCAATAATGTTGATTTTTATCAAAAAAATTATAATTTTCAAAAATCTATTTTTTTGCAAAGTTCTAAAAATATGAATCTTGTTTAAAGTTTGTTTTATTACGGGTAAGTTCCAGCAATTTGCTGAATGTAATGTATATTTGTATCATGCATGAAATTTTAATAATCATAATAATCCTACTCACCAATAAAATTCCTTTCTTTGTTATTTCCACTTCCAAACTTCGCCAATTTTTAGCAGCATTGTTATGTCTTATATTTTTCTCATCAATCCGATTTCCATCCAGATTTAACTGAAGTCTACTACTAGCTGTCCATGAGCAGATTTCTTCAACTGATCAAGATAATATCCCAAAACAACGTACGAAAATTCATCAACTTCATAAAAATCAGTTTCTACACACACATCAGTCCCATTTCCAGTTGGTCTTCCAATATAATTTGTGGTTTTGTTGTCTCTAGATCGAAATCCATCCACTTGGTCGAATTTTAAAACTGCCCAAGGCGGAAAACGAGAAAGTGGAGTCGTACATTTTTTCAAATGCAGATTTCCATCGTTGAAGTTTATGTTTGGACAATCTATTGCTAAAATTGCTTCGAAAATTAAAATATTTATTATGAATATCAAAAAAAACTTCATATTTATTCCGAGTTTTTCAATTTAATAGTTTTTAGATATCCGTTTTAGATAAATCGCGGAAGGACATTCAGTATGGTAACAACTATGTGATAAGATTTGAAAATACAAATACTAAGCGAGAAATACTAATACTTGATATAAATTAAAATATAGGGGAGCCAAGGGCTTTATGTAGGGCTTCCAATACCGTACAAAAATCTGAATACCGGTATTCGATATTTGAAAAATGAAATTCCGGGATCCCGGTTTTAATACCGGTATTGTCGATGAAAAATTAAATAGTTATATTTTTACTTACTTTAGTTATTATATTGACATATTAACAAATAATATATGAAATCTAACAAATATTGTCCTGAAATGAGTACATATTATTTATTTATTACATAAGGAGTAGAAGTAGATAGAAACAAAAAACCGTGTCAGTAAAAAAATATATATTTTTCTATGTCCATCTTTTTCAATCAAAAATTGATTCCAAACTGAAGTTACATCCTGTCTTTTGCGGTGCTCCGTAAATGTATTCATCTTTCACTGGTATATATTTATATATATATATATATATATATATATATATATATATATATATATATATATATATATAGGTATATGTCTTATAATTTTAATATTTTTTAATTACACACTAACTTAATTAACTTTGGTTTATATAATCACTTATAAATATCATAAGTTCAAATTAAACACAATATTCACACAATATTAAACACACTATTCTTCATATAAACATTTATTTTCCCGCAACTCTGAGATGTTATCTACACGAAATTTACACAACTGCCTACTTAAAGTTACATTTCGGCTTTATATAACATTTTATTTAGTTTAAGGGAATTCCCTTGATTTTGAATATGATCAATAGAATTTCTTTATATGTGTGAGTGCAAGTCAAGATATTACCCGTTCGGATTTCTTGGGAATTACTGCGATGTGTGCAATTCATCGATAAAAGATTATTACAATGTTGACTATTCTTATGTTGAATGCAATACAATTGATAATATGATTCATTACGTGGTGTGTTTCTACTATATTAGTTATTAATATTAACTAATTAAGCGTTGGGCCATAACAATACACTTCGCAAATTCTCAATATGTTGTCAGCGACACGCAATTTAAACAACTGCCGTTCTTACTTATGTAAAATGATTTATATATAATAAATAAATAATTATATCTCATCGATTGTATATTATGTTTAAAAATCATTGATAGCGATTTCGATATAGGAACGAACTTTTGTAAATGAACCCTTTTATTAGATGGCTGTCACACATAATATATAAACAATCGCTTTATCTTGCCGACACCGCCTTATCTTGCCGTCACACTCAGCTTAGTCAAACTGAGTCGGCAATACACAATACATAGTTTGGAAACTAAAACTTGATGTGTTTTGCGTAAGTTGAATTTTTGATAGAATACTGGTAATGCCGTGATACCGGTATTATTTGCATCAATACCGGTATTGAATACCGGACAAAAATCGTCCGGGATTCCGGTATTCGGGATTACGGAATCCCGGTATTGTAAGCCCTAGCTTTATGTAACAGAGATAAGTAGCAATAGACGTTGTTTAATAAAATCTTAAACGGTTAATATATTTTTAACTTTCAGTAGGGTAAGTTATAATATTCGCAAAAATTTGAGAAGAAAAATTCTTTGCATATCTTTACGTTTCAAGGGTATCTGAAGATTTTGACATACCTTAGAAAAATGTATGTATGTAGGTGTATGCTTGGATACAATTTTTTGTCCACGATTTTGGGCGCATGGATCAACCGATTTGAATTATGAAAAAAAAATTCGATTCCTACTGATGGGAAGGAGTGCTGATTAATTTTTGGCAAAGGCAAGTCTGGCAATTTCGAAGAAAAGGGGCAGAAAGTGTCAAAAATCGTAATTCAGTTTTTGAGATAACGCAGCGCCCAATTCGAATGATTCAAAAAGCAATTTCAAAATTAAAAAAAATACAAATGAATTTTTGGGAAGAAAGGTCTATCGGTTTTGGAGATAAAAAAAAAACATATTGGGCGGTCTAAAATGATCATTAGACGTATGCACATCAAATTATCAGATATTTTATAGATATTTCAAACATTAGAACTAATTTTGTTATAATGTTTTTGGATTCCGTAACAAGATTTTTAAATTTTAAAGTTCACTTATACGGTTCAAACAAATTTCAAAACTTTTCCGATTTTTTTTTTCAAAATGTTCAAAAATATATAAAGTTTTATACTTTAAATATAAATTTTAAATTTACAATTCAGTTTAAAAATGTATATATTTTATATGCGTTATTATAATCGTAAGAAATATTTTCTCAGACGGATTCATTCGGTATCTCTTCTTAATTTAAACATTTTTAAATGTTTTGAGAGATAAGATTATCACTGCATATGATATGAACGAATAAATATATAGTAATTATAATTATCTCTTCGAGAATATATTGTTATTAATCATTAATTAATATTTATTGATTATTATTTTTTTGCTCGAATATTTAATTGTGTTCCGGGAAGTTCCAGTAATTTGCCTTAAGCCACGATGCCATGCACCACTAGTTTTGACTCGATGACATGTCCTGCATGAGCAGAAATGAGCAGAATGTTTTTTGAATCAATCAAATCGAATGCTCCGTTCTCTCAAAAACTCAATCTGCACTCTTTGCTCCGTATCTCCTTAACGGCCAGACCTGTCTTTGTCAAAAGCTAATCAGCACATCTCCCTATCAATAGGAATCGAATGTTACTTGAATCATTCAAATCGGTTAATCCGTGCGCCCAAAAACGTACACAAAAAATTTGCAGCTTGCATTAAAGCAAACCACTTACAACTATGTAATTCATTTACAATGAATAAAAAATAATTAAATTAAATTTTATCACAAACTATTGCGCATATTCTAGATATTAATCTCTTCATTAAAATCGCCGCTCGTGTCGCTAAATGAACATTGACAATCGATTTTGACGCTTATCTGACTGATAAAAAATTATTAAATCTTAAAATCTGTCTATTTATTACTGTAATTAGTAATAATCTGGCAACCAATCAGGCAATTATTTAAAAAGTAAATGTCAAATTAAACTATGCGATTTTTACTCACCATAATTATTTTATTAGCAAGTGCTATTGTTGAAATAACTTCAGCTGTACAATGTGGAGACATAAATTTCAATGATGGTCAGTTGCATTTAGAACAGTGTACTGGTTCAGTGAATTGGATGCCTCCTTGGGCAGTTCTGGCTTTCGAAGACGAAACCGATTTTGAACCACGAAGTGAAAAAACTAGCCACTATATTGCTAAACCTTCAGGCAGCAGGTCACATGTCTGCGGTGAAACGGTATCTTACGAGGCAGACGAATATTCTTACGTTTTAGTAGGATTTTATATTGAAAAAGAAACTCTAGAAGGATACGGAAATCTCATTCTTGAAATTTTTATCGATGGTGATAAGACAATCGAGAATAAAATACCATATACAATTACGGCAAAGGAATGGAGAGAAGAAAAAATAAAAGTGACTAAAAGTGGTTCACTAAAGGTAAATAAATTTGTTATGCTATAGAGTTATAGACTTTATCAATACATACAGGGCCGGTCCTACCTTGCATGCAATTCGTGCAAAAAATGCGGGCGCATGCCTTAGGGGGCGCCAAAACGAGTTTTGGAAATTAAGTTTATAATATATTATTTATATTTTTATTATTTATATAAAATGTAAAATACTTTATAAATTATAATAAACAATCTAACTTAAGAAGGGACACACGGAGACACAATTAAAAAGCATATTTATTTTGCAATGTGATCAGTAGAAACAATTAATCAATTAATAACTCTGCAAAATAGTAAATAACAGCTCTGTTTGTTGATTGATCTACTTATTCTATTTTTGCTTTATTCTAAGGTAACATGAAATCAAAAAAGAAATTATCTAGTGTTCAATGCCATAAGCGCAAACCTGCGAAAGATTAAATTAATTATTGCGCATTATTGACAAAAAATTGCAGGCTGATTTAGTTGAAACAGAACTAGTTAAAAATATGAATAAATTATAATCGGGAAAATGAAAAATGGGGAGCCAGTGCTCAGAAAATGGTATGTTTATTCCGAGAAATTGAATATAACTCTTGTTTTTCTTGCAAATGTTTTGCTTCTGATGAACTGAATTGAATGTTAAAGATATGCGTGCTTAGGGTTATGGAAATGAAACAAATATGAAAAATGGAAGCAAAATTTACTGTGGAACAAAATCTTGAGGCTTTTTAATATTGAGTAGTGTCTATACTCTAAATTTAATAATTTAACACTATTCCTACCGACATATCACGTTTGCTATTCCTACCGCGACCGGTCATGCAAAATCTATATTTTCAGTATTGAATGAAGAGTTAATGCTAGTTTAGGAGTTTATAAATACAAATACAAATATTTCTTTTATTTTAAAATGCGAAATCTACATTTTATACTGTTTTATCCAATTATTTACGATTTTTTTCTTAGAGTGTATTTTCTGCACACGCATTTTTTACGTTTTTGTCTGATTTTGTTCGCCCTATCATTTTTCTAAAGATATATCTGGAATATTTTCTTTTAGGGAATCTGTTTTGTACTTGTACTTAGTTGATTTTTTTCTGAATTATTGTTGCAACTATACGGCAAGTTAATTGGAATAGAAAGTTCCTGCCTTGTACATCGTGTTCCCGTAATTTCTTTATGTGACAACAATAGATTTATCCTGAATAAATACAAAATAATGTAAATCCTTGATAAATTCTCTCTAAAATTCATATTTTACCGAATTATTTCTGACATATTAGTGTAATTTTTTCAGCATATGTGTATGTAAGTGAAAATTAGAACCTTCTTTCTTAGTTTCCAAAATTGTAAATATTATTTGAGTGATGAAGTCCTTGATTTTTAATTCTGCGAGTATTTATAGCTGTTATATTGCTTCAATTGCACCTACCATCACAGTTTTTTTTACTAAAAGTTTAGCTATATGTAGGATGGTAAAAACGTTATATATTTTTTACATCGTACTAGCGATTTTGATATTACGGTTTCATTGGTTATAAATCTTCAAAGAAATTCTCAGTTTGTTACGTATACTGGATGGTTACCAAAATTTTACACCCCATTTGTGCGTTTTGCTGGGTATAATTATATTTACATTGTATCTTGAACGGTTACTAAAATTTATACGCTTTCCTGAATATTATTGAACATGTGTTGAATAAATTTACACCTTACCTTTATTGAAAATATATGTTTGACGATAGTAATACGTAGTCTTTTACAACAATTTTGATTGCTGTCAATGTAGTTGAACCAACCTTTGGATTCAAAACAAAACTTACCAATTTGTTGTTTGGATTCCTTCGTAAAAATCTGTCTACACATAGCCATTGAGCAAGAATGAGAAAACCCACTTTTTATACCGTAGAAGTGCAATATTTATACTCCTTGCCTCATTTGCGCAGCGTGCATACAGAATCGAAAAAAATGCATATAAATTTGCAGAAGGCAGTTTTCACTACTCTAAATTCCTCTGAATTTACTTTTTTTGTAAGTTCGATCATATTCTTAACAATTACTACAAAAAGCTCCGTCCGAACATCGTCTTTCGTACTACCGGTCAAATGACCGGTCGCGGTAGATAATTTTTTTTCCAAAAATAAAAATTGAAGAAACAAATTATCATTGAAAAATGTATCATTCTCACATATTAGGAAAGTCATAAAGTTTGATGACGATTCAATCACGTTTGATATGAAAAATACTAATCGGAAAATTAAAAACGGTCATTTGACCGGTCCAGGTAGGAATAGTGTTAACTATGCAGAAATAATACATACCAAATATAATTAGTTATTTTTTCAATATAGTTCAAGAAATGTGTACTTCTATGCATTTTCTACTGATTTTTGAACAATACTTTTAAAATACGTTAAAAATTTAACTTTAAAACAACAAACTGATTCTCTGAATATGACGAGAAAGCAATGATAAATACAATTCGGCTTTTACGATATCAATAAGGAAAAGTTCACGACGCAATTTTGGATATTGTAAATGATGAAAAATTAAATTAAATTAAATTTTAAAAAATCCAACATGAAATACGAGTGTTATGAGTTCTAGTTTTTTTTAGCTCTCTTAGCATGATTTGCTCAATAGAATAAATCGCACAATAAACAAGTGAAATGTTTTAAACAAATATTAATATTGTACATACGTTGAAATAATTGAAAATT
>NW_020536999.1:67147639-67169867 GCF_003426905.1 Ctenocephalides felis | reverse complement strand
CTGAAGAAACTTTTTTTTAAATATTTTGGAAATTCTGAACTTTTTTTCAAAGCAACCGTACTGCTTTAACTGCATAGAGAGACGGAATAAATCGAAGCGCATAAGCGCCGCGTCGCCGTCTAACGGATAAACATTGGTACGGAACCCATAGGAATGTAAACAAATTTTATACTTATTGTTGAAATCTCTATAAAATCTTCGATAATTTGATGTGCATATGTCGAATTATCATTTTTGACGCTAAATGGCTTTGTTTTTTTACTTTTGTTTACTAGATCTCCGAAACCGCTAGACCTGCCTTTATGAAAATTTGATCAGTTCTTCATCTTGTTAATACAAGTGAAAATGCTTTTGAATTATTGAAATCGGACGATCCGTTCTCTTAAAAACTGAGTTACAGTTTTTGGTACTTTGCCCCGTATCTACGGAACGGCTAGACCTGCCCTTTACCAAAAACTAATCAGCACGTCTCCTTATCAATACGAAACGAATGTTTTTTGAATTATTCAAATCGCTTCATCCGTGTTCCCGAAATCGTCGACGAAAATTTGTATCCGCACACACACACACACGCGCACACACACACACACACATACACACACATACATCCATTTTTTCTAATAAGGTATGCCAAAATATTCAAAAACCTCTGAAACGTAAAGATATATAAAAAATTTTATTTTCGATTTTTTTGCGATTACTATAACTTTCCCTACGGGTAGTTAACTAGTGAGGCATTACATCGTGTCTTAAGGCAATTTGCTGGAACTTTCCGTACCAGAATTAAACATTCGAGGCAAAAAGCAGTAATCAATAAATATCGATCAATGATTAATAACAATTGTTTTAAACATTTTCAAATACATAATTATAATCACTATACATTTTATCGTTCATAAAATATACAGTGACGATATTATCGCTCAAAACACTTGAGAATGTTTACATTAGCAAAAGATGCTGAATGAATCCATCTGAGAATATATTTTTTACGATCAGAATAACGCATTTGAAATATATACATTTTCAAACTGAATTGTAAATTTATAATTCATATTTGAAGTATAAATAAACTGAGTAATAATAATAATAAAAAAAAAAATATTTGAAGTATGAGGCTTTGTATATTTCTGAAAATTTTGACAAAAAATTTTTTCTCAAAATTTTGAAATTTGCTACTGTATAAGTAAACTTTAAAAATTAACAATCTTAGTACAAAACTGTAACAAAAGTAGTACTCATTTTTAAAAAATTATCAAATATCTGATAATTTGATGTGCTTATGTCTAATGATCATTTTTGACCGCCAAGTATCTTTTTTTTTTACTTTTTCCTCTGTATCATCTCCGAAACCGCTACATCCGCCTTACAAAAATCTAATCAGCACGTCTTCTCGTCAATAAGAATCAAATGTTTTTTGAATCATTCATTCAAAGGGTTGATTCGTGCGCCCGAAATCGTAGACAAAAAATTGTATCCAAACATACACACACTCACATACATCCATTTTTCTAAGATATGCCATATTGTTCATTTTTGATTTGTTTGGATTTCTATAACATATAATAAGTTAAAGGTAATTAGTGGTGTATGGGATCGTACCTTAAGGCAATTGCTGGAATTTCCCGCAGCGTAACAAAATGTTTTAGGCATGTTAAATGTTTTCCAATAGATTATAATAAATACTGTTACATTGTATAATATTTATAAGAATTATATAAACTGAATTACAAAGTTAAAATTTTTTTTTTCAAGTATATAAGTGCTAAGGAATATTTTTTTTTTCAAATTTGCTTGTTCTCTCAAAACTGCAATTTTTTGTACATTTAGCTCTGTATCTTCGAAACGGCTGGACGTGCATTTGCCAAAAACAAATCACTTCTTCTCCCAATCATTACAATTGAAAGTTTTTTGGATCATTCAAATCGGTTACTCCATTCTCTCAAAAACTCGATTTCTATTTCTGCACGCTTTGGTCCGTATCTCCTGAACTGCTGGGCTTGCTTTGCAAAAACTAATCAGCACATCTCCCTATCAATAGGAATCGAATGTTTTTTGAACCATTCAAATCGGTTGTCCGTGCGCCCCGAAAACGTGGCCGAAAAATTGTATTCATACATACATACACACCTCCATTTTTTTCTGAATATGCTAAAATGTTCAGAATCTTCAAAACGTGAAAAAGTGCAAATATTCCAATTTCGATTTTGGGACGATTATAGTAACTTACCCTACGCGAAGTTAATAAAGGTAACAACAAATATAAAGACATGTATGTTACACCAGTTATTTTTTATTTTAATACATTTGCGATTTGCAATTAATGTACATTAACATTTACATGAACATCAACATCAGCTGCCTGATCTGCATCTACGTCAACATTGACTTTTATGTCCACATGTGGACCAGAGATATTTGTTTTCGTAGTTGTAACATTTGAGCTTGGTGATAATTTGGTTGTTTCTGGTAAAGGTTCTGTAGGTGTACTAGGTATCCATGTTGACGGTAGGATTCCAGGTGCTGGTAGTCGGATACCATGGAATGGTTGTTGTTTCTGGTGTTGATTTCTGTTATGGTAAAGCTCGGCCCAATTGTAGTGGTAGTAACTGGTTTATCAGATTCAGTGATAGGTACATTTGTAGTCGTAATCGGCGCTTTTGAAGTCGTGGTTGGCGTGGTTGGATCTGGGGTTGTGTATATCTTTTAGGCGTGGTTGATTCACTTGTAGCTGATTGCGGTTTACATTCATCAATATCGCTATTCGTGTTTATATATCTTGATATAATCAAGGCCTGTCTTTATTTTTCGTTTGTTCCTAGAGTCAAACGTACCTGAAAAAATGAATGACATTTAAAGTTTATTATATTTTAAATAAATGGCATTTTGCATTTAGGCATCGAAATACATTTTGCTGTGAAAATTTTATAAATAGTAATAAGACTGTAACCATGTATATATATATATATATATATATATATATATATATTATACATTAGGGTGGTCCTTAATATGAACATTTGCGAATTTCCTTGTTCCAAAGGGCTCAAATGGTTTCAAATTGATAAAAAACAATTATCTGAAAGTTTTAGCTCTTGATATTGTCTTTTCAGAGCGTAATTCAATCAAAGTTTTGTTGGAAATAGCATGAATTTTTTTTTTCAAAAATTTTGCAGAGCGTCGAATTTTCAATAAAAAATGACACGAATATTTACTTCTAATTTATTTGTCGCTAAGTGATAACTAAAAAAAATTTTTTTTAACTTTCAAAAATTTTTCCATGCTATTTCCATACGAATTTTGATTGAATTGCGCACTATCTAAAAGTTAATATTAAGAGCTAAAACTTTTAGAGAATTGTTTTTCATCAATTTGGAACCATTTGAGCCCTTGGGAGCAAGGAAATTCGAAAATATCCATATTGAGGACCACCCTTAATATATATATATATATATATATATATATATATATATCTATATTTATGTGTGTGGGGGGGGGGTGTATGTAGAAATTAATCTTGCTTCTGATCTCGTTGATTTAATTTCTAAGAATATTTTATAAAAAACTAATCAGTGCTTTATTCCAATAATAATTTTTACAAGTTGTGTTAATTGTAGATGATGACATAGAATTTTACGAAACGTATGGAATAATAAGGATAGTATGGAATAATAAAAATGTTTTAAAAATCAGTACTGTATTTATTTTATATGTTAGAATCGCATTTTGTCTAGATTTTTATATAAATGTAAACCATTCAACGCGGATTTCTAAATTAGAAATACTGATTGGTAGCTTACCATTAGTGAACCACTTTTAGTTACTCTTATTTCTTCTTCTCTCCATTCCTTTGCCGTATTTGTATATGGTATTTTCTTTTCGATCTCTTTATCACCATCGATGAACAATTCAAGAATGATATCACCATATCCTTGTACGCTTAGTTTTTCAATATAAAATCCCACTACAACGTAAGAATATTCATCAGCAACATAGGACTCCGTTTCTCCACAGACATCTGCCCAGCTGCCCGAAGGTTTTGCAATATAATGGCTTGTTTTTTCATTTCGTGGTTCAAAATCGATTTCGTCTTCGAAAGCCAGAACTGCCCAAGTAGGCATCCAACTCACTGAACCAGTGCACCTTGTCAAATGCGATTGACCATCGTTGAAATTAATGTCTGCGCATTCTATAGCCGAAGTGACTTTAAAAATGGCAATTACAATTATTAAACTCAAAACGTTCTTCATTTTAATTAATCAAAATTGCGTATGGTTTATTCGGTAGCGAATAAAAAAATAGTACTGAAATAATTATCAAATAATTAGATAATTAAAAATTGGATAAAAGTCTTATCGATTTCTGATAAGAAAATGTTCAGATTTCACGGTACCACGGTACCTATTACTTTGATGTAAGCCGATATAATATATACCTATATATATATATATATATATATATATATACAGTAGGCCCTCGCTTTACACGGCACTCTGGGTACACGGTTCCCATACTACACGGAGCTAAAAATCCGACATCCCTCCGAGTACACGGACTTCTTATTACACGGTATTTGGTCACAGCCCATAAGTCCGTTGTGCAAAAGGGTATTGTTGTAATTTTGTTATCGACTTTTATCTTTTAGACATGCCTGATTGTAAAATAGCCGCCTAAGAACACGTTTGAGCTGATTACTGCGTCGCGCCAATTTTTGAATAAGGTGTCAATTTCGTCACGTCATTTACGTCATTTCGTCCGTATTTCTCCTACTTCAAGTTGTATTTCTTGGTCTCCATACAACGCGATAAAAATGGTGCGATTTGTACCAACTCTGAGTCTCTCATAACACGGTTCCCATACTGCACTATGTAAGGTTCCATAGAACGCACTACGAATTAGCCTGAATTGTATGTTAAATACGAGTTTCTTATAGCACGGTTCCTATACTGCACGGTACGCACTTGCCGCGTAAAGCGAGGGTTTACTGTATATATATATATATGTGTTGTGTGTGTGTATGTAAATAGCATGCCCGGCCACGATTTGCTGTGGCTTTTAATAAAATTCGCTAAATATATATTATTTACTATTCTTATGGTCATATCTTTATGAATGGTGTAGTTGGTTAAATAACAATGTGTATTTGCAGTTGATTTTTTGCAAATATTTGAATTTTAGCACTTATATATTTCTCATTATTTTGTACTTCTGTCTAGAAACTTTTTTTAAATGAATTCTAAATGCTTTAAATTTCTATTTATAGTATATGTTTTATGATGTATATGTTTACACATACCTGTAGTATACAGTTAACATAACTTTGATTAATCGTCATTTTTTTATTCCGTTCTATAATTTTCGACAGTAATAATATGCATTTTTTTAAATATTGCTTCATGAATGTAAATCAGTTAACAAATGTGTCTAAGTATCGTACAGCACTTTTCCTGTAATAATTTAACACCAGATTCAACTAATTTTGTATTTTAACTATCGCTTCTGCCCCTGACCATAAAACATATATTTGTTAAATGGAAATTCAGTCAAGCACAATAAATTTCATAAACTATGCTTTTAATATTTATTAAAATAAACATCAATAATTTCACAAATATGTTTTGTTCCACCAATAGCTTTCCATCAATTCACAATTGGCAACATAAAAATACAAAATATTTATTAATCGGTTGTGCATTATTTAGCAGATAATAATATATAATCTTCAAGTATTAACTACAACCAACCCCATAAGAGACTACCATAGAAAGACATTATGAACCGTTGTATTTAAATATTACAATATGATGATAGAACTAGTGGGTCGCATGGCATCGTGCCTTAAGGCAAATTGCTGGAACTTCCCGTACCAAATATTAAACATTCGAGGAATGAAAATTATCAATAATTAAATGTAATGAATAATTTAATGTAAAGAATGTAATGTGATGAATGTAATAAATAGATTATTTATTACCTACTATAAACGTGTGTGCGGATACAAATTTTCGTCGACGATTTCAGGAAAACCGATCAACTAACTTGAATAATTCAAAAAACATTCGATTCGTATTGATAAGGAGACGTGCTTAGTTTTAAGCGAAGGCAGGTCTAGCCGTTCAGAAGATACGGGGCAAAAAGTGCCAAAAAAGGTACCTCAGTTTTTAAGAGAACAGAGCGTCCGATTTTAATAATTCAAACAACATTTTACTTGTATTGACGAAATGAACAACTGGTAAAATTTTTGGGAAGGCAGGTCCAGCGGTTATGGACTCTCAATAAACTAGTTGGTATTGGTATTTTTCCTTGAGGCAAGTTACATAAACTTCCCGATTTGTGTAAATAATCGACTTTATCCATAATAGATAATTTAATTTATGAGTAGTTAAAAGTATTCGAAGTGGATTTATTACACATTATTGAAAATCGAGCACGTCAACCCGGTCGGAGTATTTTTTAAAAGCAAATTTTCAAGTTTTTTGTAGGACTTTAATTGTTTAGTATGTTCATTAAGACCAAGTACTCTATCGTTATACCAAGTAAATCGTCTAATTTCAATTTTAAAAAATGTCAAAAGAACTACTCATTTTCTCAAACTTTGATGAATTTTTAAAATTAAACTATTTGTTGTAAGGCCGTAATATTTTAGTAAGTTCTATAAGACCATGATATATATCGTCAAAAAAAGTTCCATGAAAATCGCCATAATTTTTTTTTCAACTGTTAATTACAAGAAAACGGCTCGGTAGATTTTCATCTAAAACTAATCAGTATCATTCCCAACTAATATCTTTCGAACAGTTTTCGATTTTTTTAAAATCGATTCGGTAGTATAAGCTTAAATGTGGACGAAAAGTTTAACACTTTTTGTCAAATTACAAAGAAACGGCCTGGCCGATCGTCGCACAAAACTGAGCACGATTCCCAACCAATATCTTCCGAACGGTTTTTGGATTTTCAAAATCGATTCAGAATTGCGAGCTAAAACGTAGACGAAAAATCGCACAAAACTGAAAAACAATAGTCCTCATCGAGATACATCGAATGGCTTATAAATTTTTTAAATCGCTCCAGCCGTTTTTGAAAAAACGTCGATTTACGGCAAAATATCTGTTCACACACACACACATACTTTTTCCAAATTTGGTCTCATTCGATTCAGAATGGCTTGAAACGTCGAGAAAACATAAAATTAGCGAATTGGATTTTTTTATGAAAACATAATTTTCTCCTTCGGGAAGTTAAAAATAAGTTAAACTAGCTGTAAGTGGAATTCTGTCTTGAGGCAATTATGGCATCGTGCCTTAAGGCAAATTGCTGGAACTTCCCGTACCGTAACGAAATGTTCGAGAAATACTGAATGTTTTCAAATAGATTATTATAAATATTGTAACATTATCTAATATTTATAAGAATTATATAAACTGAATTGCAGAGTTGAAATTATTTGTAAAGTATATTAGAACTATAGTCAGAATTAAAAAATAAAATCTGAAATATTTTCGATATACACAAAACTAAAAAACTAAAAAAAAAAAAAAACAAAAAAAATGAACAAATTTTTTTTCCAAAATCAATTATTTTGTTAAGACAAGCAGAAAGTTCTTTGAATCATTTAAATCGGACGCTTAGTTCTCTCAAAAACTGCCATTTTTTACATATTTAGCTCTGTATCTTCGAAATAGCTGGGCCTGCCTTTGCCAAAAACTAATAAACACTTCTCCCAATCATTACTAATTGAATGTTTTTTAGTTCATTCAAATCGGATACTCCGTTCTCTCAAAAATTCGATTTCTATTTTCTGCACTCTTTGCTCCGTATCTCCGAAACGGCTGGATCTGCCTTTGCCAAAAACTAATCAGCTCTTTTCCCTATCAATAGGAATCGAATGTTATTTGAACCATTCAAATCGGTTGATCCGTGCGCCCGAAAACGTGGGCGAAAATTTGTATCCATACATACATACACACACACACATACACACACACACACACACACACACACATCCATTTTTTCTGAAGTATGCCAAAATGTTCAGAAACCTTCAAAACGTCGAGAAATGTAAAAATTTTCAATTCCGATTTTCGGCCCATTACAATAACTTACCCTACGGGAAGTTAAAAAGTGTCATTTGGCGGTCAATAATGTTTATTGGACATATATACATCAAATTATCAGATATTTTATAGAGATTTTAATAATGTGTACCCATTTTGTGTAAACCTTTTTGGGTTCCGTATCAAGATTTTTAATTTTAAAATTCACGTATATAGTGCAAACAAATGTGTTCGACATTTTCGACAGTATGGAATAACCGATTTATAAAATTGATAAATATATCGGTTCGTACTCGATCGCGAGGCGCTTTTGCAAAGGGCAATTTTGCCGTTTCGGAGGTATGGAGCGCAAAGAGTGTAAAAACGGTTATGCAGTTTTTCCAATTAGATTAATACAAAAAACCTTTTGCTTGAGTAGACGGTGTGCAAAAAATGCATTTACAGAAAATTTAGTATTTTTGAAATATGTCAAATTTTCCAAAAAAATCAATATTTTCACAAAAATTCAAAGTTTCAAAAAATTCAAATTTTCGAAATTCAAAATTTTTCTTTTTGGAAAAAAACTAAATTTTGAAAAATTTAAAAAAAAAGAAATTTTACAAAAATTTGAGAATATTTAGAAAATTTCAAAAAAGATCGAATACTTTCAAAAATTTCCATATTCTCAAAATATTAAAAAAAAATTTTTTTTCAAATTCCAAAAAATTTCAAACTTCTAAAAAGATGTCAAAATTTTGAAAATATTTCTAAATTATCAAAAAAATTCTAAATTATCAAAAAAGTCAAATTTAAAAAAAAATTTACTCTTGTAAACGTACACATAAGTTGTTCATAAACTAAGCTCGTCGCTTAAAAAGCTCTTATGAGTTTACAGTATGTAATGAATAATCTAATTGAAATTATTCAAAATAACTATTGATTATTTTCATTCCTCGAATGTTTAATTACGGCACGGGAAGTTCCAGGAATTTGCATTAAGACACGATGCCATGCGCCCCACTAGTTACATTTTTAATAGCAACGCAAATAAAATAACCAACTTTCATTATTTAATTTATCTATTTCATTGTTTATTAATTTTGTCATAGTAGAGAGTTAAAGTAATATTCAAGACAGTATTAAACTAGTTATTTGATTGAAGCTGATATAGTTGAGAAATCGATTAAAAAGGTTTTATATGATTATTTAGTGCACATTAACATTAATATCTATGTCAACATCAGCTTTATCTTCCAAATTCGAAACATCGACATTTACATCTACTTTTTTATGGGGACGTGTATGGTTAGGCTTCACAGTTGTAGGCTCTGTTGTAGGATTCAGAGTTGTAGGCTCTGTTGTAGGATTCCAAGTTATATCAGTGGTTGGACCTTCTGGTGTTATTTCTTTTTTGGCAGCATTTGAAGTTTTCTCTTTGTAATGTGGATTGCATTCTTTAGAATCTATGTTGGAGTTTAATATTTTTAAGTAATCCACGCCAACCCTCACATCTTTATTTGCTTCGACCAATAAACGTACCTAGAATATGAGGTTAATTAATATATAGACACAAATAAAAGGCAGACACACACACTTATATTATTTTTTACTGAGAATTTTTCTCAATGCTAATTTTTTCTGCAAAAAAAATTTTTTTGTGAAAAACTATTCACCTCTAACCAATTTCGACCATTTTTATTTTACTCTTACAGAAAAATTTATATTTCTCACAAACCACTCAACAATCAAGTTAGTAGATGAATCATTTTACATCTTGCTCGCTGACAATTTATTTTTTTGCGAACGTTGTTGACTCTATGTAGATTGATTTGTAGCAAAAAACATATTTTTATTAACATATCAAAACAGTTTATTCGTGTTATACTTTTTACCGTTTTAATGCTTCGGAAATTTTTGTGGATATCCATGTATTTTTTAAAATATACAAGATTACTACTCAGAAGACAATATTTAAAAGAAGTGAGAACGAAGTCATTTTACATTCCAACTATTTCATTTGCAATATTCCAATTCAATTTGCAATGACTACTTATATAAGTCTAAAAACCCAAAAATGTCTTGGATTGGATTATACCATATGTTTTTTTTCTACGTACGCAACAAATAGGATAGAGCGGCGCTTAAAAGTCCGCGGGTAAAAAGGTCCACCACGTTTATCTCAAAAATAAGTGAAGTATGGTGTTTTAACAATATTATTTTAATATAAAGAACAAAAGATGCAAACAGCCGTAGCCTTAAATCGGACGACTTTGCTTTCACGAGATGAACGACTACATTTTAAAATATTACTGATATTATTTTTTTGCTGTTAATTTTTTTGGTTTTAAGAAATATATGTTTAGTTTTTAATGATAGAATATAATTTTTAAATATACATTATTTAATTGTTTAATAAGATGTGTTGTTATTAATTTTCCGTAGGGTAAGTTATAGTAATAGCAAAAAAACGAACATGAAATTTTTTATATATCTTTACGTTTCAGATGTTTCTGAACATTTTGGCATAGATGGATGTATGTGTGTGTGTGTGTGTGTGCGGATACAAATTTTCATAGACGATTTTGGAAACACGAATTAACCGATTTGAATAATTTAACTAGTGGTGTGTATGGCATCGTGCCATAAGGCAAATTGCTGGAACTTCCCGTACCGTAACAAAATGTTTGAGGAATATTAAATGTTTTCATATAGATTATTATAAATAAATACTGCAAGATTGTCTAATATTTATAAGAATTATATAAACGTAATTGCAAAGTTAAAAATATTTTAAAGTTTATTTTATTTTAAAGAACTTAAGTCAGAACTACAATAAGAATCTGAGTTATTTTCGATATACAACAAAAAAAACCTTCTTGAAAAAAAATTGAAAAAAAAATTATAACAAAATTTTTTTTCTCCAAAAGCAATTATTTTGTTAAAACAAGCAGAAAGTTCTTTGAATCATTCAAATTGAACACTTAGTTCTCTCAAAAACTACCAATTTATGCAAATTTAGCTCTGTATCTCTGAAACCGCAGGACCTGCCTTTGCCAAAAACTAATCAGCACATCTCCATATCAATAGAAATCAAATGTTTTTTGAACCATTCAAATCGGTTGATCCGTGCGCCCAAAAACGTGGACGAAAAATTATATTCACACACACACACATCCATTTTTTCTGATGTATGCCAAAATGTTCAGAAACCTTCAAAACGTAAAGAAATGTAAAAATTTTCAATTTTGATTTTTGGACGGTTACAATAACTTACCCTACGGGAAGTTAAAAGCATTCTATTCGTATTGATAAGGAGACGTACTGATTAGTTTTTGGCAAAGGCAGGTCAAGCTCTGTTCCAAAAATACGAGGCAAAAAGAGCCAATAATGGTAATTCAGTTTTTGAGAGAACGGAGCGTCCTATTTGAATGAAAAAAATTAAAAAACATTTTATTATGTATTGACTGACGAACTAAAAAACTGATAAAATTTGGGAAAGGCAGGTCTAGCGGTTTCGGAAATCTAATAAAAAAGGCAAAGAATCATTTGGCTAACAAAAATGATCATTAGACATATGCACATCAAATTGTCAGATATTATATAGCTATTTTAACAATAAGAACAAATTTATTTACATTTTTAAGACTTCCGCAATAATGTTTATCCGTAAGAATACGACGCGGCGTTTACGCGCTTCGACAATTCATTTCTACGCACCCGACGTATCGCGATTGCTTTAGATAAAAGTTCAAAATTTCCAAAATATTTCAAAGTATAAAATTTTTCTTTTCAATAATGTTGATTTTTATCAAAAAAATTATAATTCTCAAAAATCTATTTTTTTGCAAAGTTCTAAAAATATGAATCTTGTTTAAAAAAATGTTATTACGGGTAAGTTCCAGCAATTTGCTGAATGTAATGTATATTTGTATCATGCATGAAATTATAATAATCATAATAATCTTACTCACCAATAAAATTCCTTTCTTTGTTATTTCCACTTCCAAACTTCGCCAATTTTTAGCAGCATTGTTATGTCTTATATATTTCTCGTCAATCCGATTTCCATCCAGATTTAACTGAAGTACTAGCTGTCCATGAGCAGATTTCTTCAACTGATCAAGATAATATCCCAAAACAACGTACGAAAATTCATCAACTTCATAAAAATCAGTTTCTACACACACATCAGTCCCATTACCAGTTGGTCTTCCAATATAATTTGTGGTTTTGTTGTCTCTAGATCGAAATCCATCCACTTGGTCGAATTTTAAAACTGCCCAAGGCGGAAAACGAGAAAGTGGAGTCGTACATTTTTTCAAATGCAGATTTCCATCGTTGAAGTTTATGTTTGGACAATCTATTGCTAAAATAGCTTCGAAAATTAAAATATTTATTATGAATATCAAAAAAAACTTCATATTTATTCCGAGTTTTTCAATTTAATAGTTTTTAGATATCCGTTTTAGATAAATCGCGGAAGGACATTCAGTATGGTAACAACTATGTGATAAGATTTGAAAATACAAATACTAAGCGAGAAATACTAATACTTGATATAAATTAAAATATAGGGGAGCCAAGGGCTTTATGTAACAGAGATAAGTAGCAATAGACGTTGTTTAATAAAATCTTAAACGATTAAAATATTTTTAACTTTCAGTAGGGTAAGTTATAATATTCGCAAAAATTTGAGAAGAAAAATTCTTTGCATATCTTTACGTTTCAAGGGTATCTGAAGATTTTGACATACCTTAGAAAAATGTATGTATGTAGGTGTATGCTTGGATACAATTTTTTGTCCACGATTTTGGGCGCATGGATCAACCGATTTGAATTATGAAAAAAAAATTCGATTCCTACTGATGGGAAGGAGTGCTGATTAATTTTTGGCAAAGGCAAGTCTGGCAATTTCGAAGAAAAGGGGCAGAAAGTGTCAAAAATCGTAATTCAGTTTTTGAGATAACGCAGCGCCCAATTCGAATGATTCAAAAAGCAATTTCAAAATTAAAAAAAATACAAATGAATTTTTGGGAAGAAAGGTCTATCGGTTTTGGAGATAAAAAAAAAACATATTGGGCGGTCTAAAATGATCATTAGACGTATGCACATCAAATTATCAGATATTTTATAGATATTTCAAACATTAGAACTAATTTTGTTATAATGTTTTTGGATTCCGTAACAAGATTTTTAAATTTTAAAGTTCACTTATACGGTTCAAACAAATTTCAAAACTTTTCCGATTTTTTTTTCAAAATGTTCAAAAATATACAAAGTTTTATACTTTAAATATAAATTTTAAATTTACAATTCAGTTTAAAAATGTATATATTTTATATGCGTTATTATAATCGTAGGAAATATTTTCTCAGACGGATTCATTCGGTATCTCTTCTTAATTTAAACTTTTTTAAATGTTTTGAGAGATAAGATTATCACTGCATATGATATGAACGAATAAATATATAGTAATTATAATTATCTCTTCGAGAATATATTGTTATTAATCATTAATTAATATTTATTGATTATTATTTTTTTGCTCGAATATTTAATTGTGTTCCGGGAAGTTCCAGTAATTTGCCTTAAGGCACGATGCCATGCACCACTAGTTTTGACTCGATGACATGTCCTGCATGAGCAGAAATGAGCAGAATGTTTTTTGAATCAATCAAATCGAATGCTCCGTTCTCTCAAAAACTCAATCTGCACTCTTTGCTCCGTATCTCCTTAACGGCCAGACCTGTCTTTGTCAAAAGCTAATCAGCACATCTCCCTATCAATAGGAATCGAATGTTACTTGAATCATTCAAATCGGTTAATCCGTGCACCCAAAAACGTACACAAAAAATTTGCAGCTTGCATTAAAGCAAAAGGCCACTTACAACTATGTAATTCATTTACAATGAATAAAAAATAATTCAATTAAATTTTATCACAAACTATTGCGCATATTCTAGATATTAATCTCTTCATTAAAATCGCCGCTCGTGTCGCTAAATGAACATTGGAAATCGATTTTGACGCTTATCTGACTGATAAAAAATTATTAAATCTTAAAATCAGTCTATTTATTACTGTAATTAGTAATAATCTGGCAATCAATCAGACAGTTATTTAAAAAGTAAATGTTTCTCAAAATAAACTATGCGATTTTTACTCGCCATAATTGTTTTATTAGCAAGTGCTATTTTTGAAATAACTTCAGCTGTACAGTGCGGAGACATAAATTTCAATGATGGTCAGTTGCATTTAGAACAGTGTACTGGTTCAGTAAATTGGATGCCTCCTTGGGCAGTTCTGGCTTTCGAAGACGAAGCAGATTTTGAACCACGAAATGAAAAAACTAGCCACTATATTGCTAAACCTTCAGGCAGCAGGGCACATGTCTGCGGTGAAACGGAATCTTTTGAGGCCGACGAATATTCTTACGTTTTAGTAGGATTTTATGTTGAAAAAGAAACTCCAGAAGGATACGGTAATCTCATTCTTGAAATTTTCATCGATGGTGATAAGACAATCGAGAATAAAATACCATATACAATTACGGCAAAGGAATGGAGAGAAGAAAAAATAAAAGTGACTAAAAGTGGTTCACTAAAGGTAAATAAATTTGTTATGCTATAGACTTTTATATACAGGGCCGGTCCTACCTTGCATGCAATGCGTGCAAAAAATGCGGGCGCATGCCTTAGGGGGCGCCAAAACGAGTTTTGGAAATTAAGTTTATAATATATTATTTATATTTTTATTATTTATATAAAATCTAGAATACTTTATAAATTATAATAAACAATCTAACTTAAGAATGGACACACGGAGACACAATTAAAAAGCATATTTATTTTGCAATGTGATCAGTAGAAACAATTAATCAATTAATAACTCTACAAAATAGTGAATAACAGCTCTGGTTGTTGATTGATCTACTTATTCTATTTTTGATTTATTCTAAGGTAACGTCAAATCAAAAAAAAAATTATTTAGTGTTCAATCCCATAAGCGCAAACCTGCGAAAGATTAAATTAATTATTGCGCATTATTGACAAAAAATTGCAAGCTGATTTAGTTGAAACAGAACTAGTTAAAAATATGAATAAATTATAATCGGGAAAATGAAAAATGGGGAGCCAGTGCTCAGAAAATGGCATGTTTATTCCGAGAAATTGAATTGTAACTCTTGTTTTTCTTGCAAATGTTTTGCTTCTGATGAACTGAATTGAATGTCAAAGATATGCGTGCTTAGAGTTATGGAAATGAAACAAATATGAAAAATGGAAGCAAAATTTACTGTGGAACAAAAATCTTGAGGCTTTTCTAATATTGAGTAGTGTCTATACTCTAAATTTAATAATTTAACACTATTCCTACCGACATATCACGTTTGCTATTCCTACCGCGACCGGTCATGCAAAATCTATATTTTTCAGTATTGAATGAAGAGTTAATGCTAGTTTAAGAGTTTATAAATACAAATACAAAATATTTCTTTTATTTTAGAATGCGAAATCTACATTTTATACTGTTTTATCCAATTATTTACGATTTTTTTCTTAGAGTGTATTTTCTGCACACGCATTTTTTACGTTTTTGTCTGATTTTGTTCGCCCTATCATTTTTCTAAAGATATATCTGGAATATTTTCTTTTAGGGAATCTGTTTTGTACTTGTATTTAGTTGATTTTTTTCTGAATTCTTGTTGCAACTATACGGCAAGTTAATTGGAATAGAAAGTTCCTGCCTTGTACATCGTGTTCCCGTGATTTCTTTATGTGACAACAATAGATTTATCCTGAATAAATACAAAATAATGTAAATCCTTGATAAATTCTCTCTAAAATTCATATTTTACCGAATTATTTCTGACATATTAGTGTAATTTTTTCAGCATATGTGTATGTAAGTGAAAATTAGAACCTTCTTTCTTAGTTTCCAAAATTGTAAATATTATTTGAGTGATGAAGTCCTTGATTTTTAATTCTGCGAGTATTTATAGCTGTTATATTGCTTCAATTGCACCTACCATCACAGTTTTTTTTACTAAAAGTTTACCTATATGTAGGATGGTAAAAACGTTATATATTTTTTACATCGTACTAGCGATTTTGATATTACGGTTTCATTGGTTATAAATCTTCAATGAAATTCTCAGTTTGTTACGTATACTGGATGGTTACCAAAATTTTACACCCCATTTGTGCGTTTTGTTGGGTATAATTATATTTACATTGTATCTTGAACGGTTACTAAAATTTATACGCTTTCCTGAATATTATTGAACATGTGTTGAATAAATTTACACCTTACCTTTATTGAAAATATATGTTTGACGATAGTAATACGTAGTCTTTTACAACAATTTTGATTGCTGTCAATGTAGTTGAACCAACCTTTGGATTCAAAACAAAACTTACCAATTTGTTGTTTGGATTTCTTCGTAAAAATCTGTCTACACATAGCCATTGAGCAAGAATGAGAAAACCCACTTTTTATACCGTAGAAGTGCAATATTTATACTCCTTGCCTCATTTGCGCAGCGTGCATACAGAATAAAAAAAATGCATATAAATTTGCAAAAGGCAGTTTTCACTACTCTAAATTCCTCTGAATTTATTTTTTTGTAAGTTCGATCATATTCTTAACAATTACTACAAAAAGCTCCGTCCGAACATCGTCTTTCGTACTACCGGTCAAATGACCGGTCGCGGTAGATAATTTTTTTTCCAAAAATAAAAATTGAAAAAACAAATTAACATTGAAAAATGTATCATACTCACATATTAGGAAAGTCATAAAGTTTGATGACGATTCCATCACGTTTGATATGAAAAATACTAATCGGAAAATTAAAAACGGTCATTTGACCGGTCCAGGTAGGAATAGTGTTAACTATGCAAAAATAATACATACCAAATATAATTAGTTATTTTTTCAATATAGTTCAAGAAATGTGTACTTTCTTTGCATTTTCTACTGATTTTTGAACAATACTTTTAAAATACGTTAAAAATTTAACTTTAAAACAACAAACTGATTCTCTGAATATGACGAGAAAGCAATGATAAATACAATTCGGCTTTTACGATATCAATAAGGAAAAGTTTACGACGCAATTTTGGATATTGTAAATGATGAAAAATTAAATTAAATTAAATTTTAAAAAATCCAACATGAAATACGAGTGTTATGAGTTCTAGTTTTTTTTAAGCTCTCTTAGCATGATTTGCTCAATAGAATAAATCGCACAATAAACAAGTGAAATGTTTTAAAACAAATATTAATATTGTACATACGTTGAAAATAATTGAAAATTTGAAAATATTAGATTACAATTAACACGCGAATCGCCTCGATTTTCTAAATAAATTTAAAATCAATGTATTTTATACGCTTTTAGATTATATCTAATTTTTCCGCACTAAATCCAGAATGATTAAAAATTAATTTTTAAAAAATATGTAAATATTTATATAATTTAAATGATAAACTATTAAAACAGGACAAATTAATGGGCGGGGGGCGCTAGAAAAAAAGTTGCATGCGGGCGCTAAGGGCCCCAGGACCGGCCCTGTATATATATATATATAACTGTAGGGTGGCGTAACTGTAGGGTGGCATAGGTGTCAAAATGCAACGGGCCCCCGAACCAAGCGGGTCCCGGCCGAGGAAGCCGCGGGCTCAGAAATATATTTTAAATTGTACATATATTTTATTTCACTTTAAACCAATATTTTATATTTTTTAAATTCTCCTTAAAGTTTAAAGTCGGAGTTAGTCATTAAGCGTTTCAACCAGGCTTGCATGAAAAATGAATGAATGAATTCATTATTGCATATAAAATAATTTAAACTTATAACCGAATATGTGAAGAACTCATTTCTCAATATTCAAAGAATACATTATTGTGATGTATGTATATACAATGAAGTCATTCATTGTATTCAATCTAAGCATCTACTAAATAACGTGCTATCTCAGGCATTTTATCGCAGAAAATTCAAACACTATTTTTCGTTTTGAAAATTAAATGTTACTTTCAGAAGCAGATTATATTTCCGTGACTTGTCACATGTAGACATTCATAATCATAATAGTTTTCCAAGTCTCCTTCTTAATTTTATTTGCTATAATCGGTATTTTGCTGATTATACTATTTATTGCAAGGTTTCTTCAGATTTAATATAAAAATATGGAATAGTTCATTAAGATTCAAATCTATTAACGAGAGTGTGTCATCAATTTCAATAACATTAACAATATTTATGCCTACTAGATGTGCAGGACATCTCGAAGCCATTGTTGCTTTAAAAATTCGTTTTGTTGAAATTCAAAATGAAACTATTTTACATAAAAAGAAGTTTGCAAACTACAACTATGTTCTCATTGGTTTCCATTGTAATATTCTACTACTATCGCAGCATCTAAAGTTCGATAATCTAAAATCACCGATCTTACAATGGTATAAAGTATAAACATTTACAAATTTGTTAAGAATTTGAAAAGTATTGGCATGACTTTGGAAATTTAAAATTAGAAGCAAAGAGTGTAGCAGAAAAATGATTTATGAAACATAATTTTTTTAACAGTTTTCAGAGGAAGGTAATACGCTATTTTGATAAGCTTTGCGAATTCATCTTCAAGATTCTGAAAGCTTGTGTAAAGTAAATATACATATTTTATTGAAAATTGGACATTATTATTAAACAAATTAAAATGCTTTTCTTCCGATGAATTAATATGTTTCGAATTTCAGTGTTTTGCTGCAATAGAAGTTTTCAATGATACTGATCCATTCAATAAAAGCACTAAAACTTGTTCAGATAAGAAAGACATAGTTAGAAGATATGTCTTTTTAAAAAATCTGAATGGCTTGAAACTTGAGAATTCATAAAATTACTGAATCGGATTTTTTACGAAAACATAAACTTTTTCTTTGGGAAGTTAACAAATGTTCACTCTAGATAAATAATAAATATGATTTTTTTCCTTTACAGGTACGCTTAACTCTAGAAACAAATGATAATATAAAGGCAGGCATTGACTACGTTAGGATATATAATACAAAAAGCAATATTGATGAATGTATGTTGCAATTAGACACAACTACAAATATGCCAACTACGACTATTCGTGCACCAATCACAACTACGGAACCAAGAGCTACAACTGACACAACACCGATTACAAGTAAACAATCCTTGACTACAAGTGAACCACTCTCGACTACAAACGAGCAAAACTTCACTATTAGTAAATCGCCCTCGACTACAAGTGAACAACCCTTCACTACAACTAATTTACCCTCGACTACGAATGACTCGTCTTCTACTACAAGTGAACAACCCTTCACTACAACTAAAACACCTTCGACTACAAATGACCCGTCTTCCACTACAAGTGACCAACCCCCTACCACAACTAAATTACCCTTGATTACAAATGACCCGTCTTCCAATACAAGTGAGCCACCCACTACTACAAGTAAACAACCCTCCACTACAACTAAATTACCCTCGACTACGAATGACCCGCCTTCCACTACAAGTGAACAAACCTTCACTACAACTAAATTACCCTCGACTACAAAAGACCCGTCTTCCACCACAAGTGAGCCACCCACTACTACAAGTGAACAACCCTTCACTACAACTAAATTACCCTCGACTACAAATGACCCGTCTTTCACTACAAGTGAACAACCCTTCACTACAACTAAATTACACTCGACTACAAATAACCGTCTTCCTCTACAAGTGAGTCACCCAATACTATAAGTGAACAACTCTTCACTACAACTAAATTACCCTTGACTAAAATTGATCCGTCTTCCACTACAAGTGAGCTACCCACTACTACAAGTAAACAACCCTTGACTACAACTAAATTGCCCTCGACTACGAATGACCCGTCTTCCACTACAAGTGAACAACCCTACACTACAACTAAATTACCCTCGACTACGAATGACCCGTCCTCCACTACAAGTGAGCCACCCACTACTGCAAGTGAACAACCCTTCACTACAACTAAATTACCTTCGACTACAAATGACCCGTCTTCCAATACAAGTGAACAACCCTTCACTACAACTAAATTACCCTCGACTACAAATGACCCGTCCTCCACTACAAGTGAGCCACCCACTACTACAAGTGAACGACCCTTCACTACAACTAAATTACCCTCGACTACGAATGACCCGTCTTCCACTACAAGTGAACAAACCTTCACTACAACTAAATTACCCTTGACTACAAATGACCCGTCTTCACTACAAGTGAGCCACCCACTACTACAAGTAAACAACCCTTCACTACAACTAAATTGCCCTCGACTACGAATGACCCGTCTCCCACTACAAGTGAACAACCCTTCACTACAACTAAATTACCCTCGACTACGAATGACCCGTCTTCCACTACAAGTGAGCCACCCACTACTACAAATGAGCCACCCACTACTACAAGTGAACGACCCTTCACTACAACTAAATTACCCTCGACTACGAATGACCCGTCTTCCACTACAAGTGAACAAACCTTCACTACAACTAAATTACCCTCGACTACAAATGACCCGTCTTCCACTACAAGTGAGCCGCCCACTACTACAAGTGAACAACCCTTCACTACAACTAAATTACCCTCGACTACGAATGACCCGTCTTCCACTACAAGTGAACAAACCTTCACTACAACTAAATTACCCTCGACTACAAATGACCCGTCTTCCACTACAAGTGAGCCGCCCACTACTACAAGCGAACAACCCTTCACTACAATTAAATTACCCTCGACTACGAATGACCCGTTTTTCACTACAAGTGAACAAACCTTCACTACAACTAAATTACCCTCGACTACAAATGACCCGTCTTCCACTACAAGTGAGCCACCCACTACTACAAGTGAACAACCCTTCACTACAACTAAATTACCCTCGACTACAATTGACCCGACTTCCACTACAAATGAACAACCCTTCACTACAACTAAATTACACTCGACTACAAATTACCCGTCTTCCAAAACAAGTGAACAACCCTTCACTACAACTGAATTACCCTCGACTACGAATGACCCGTCTTTCACTACAAGTGAACAACCCTTCACTACAACTAAATTATCCTCGACTACAAATGATCCGTCTTCCACTACAAGTGAGCCACCCACTTCCACAACTAAATTACCCTCGACTACAAATGACCCGTCTACCACTACAAGTGAACCACCCACTACTACAAGTGAACAACCCTTCACTACAACTAAATTACCTTCGATCACAAATGACCCGTCTTCCACTACAAGTGAACAACCCTTCACTACAACTGAATTACCCTCGACTACGAATGACCCGTCTTTCACTACAAGTGAGCCACCCACTACTACAAATGAGCCACCCACTACTACAAGTGAACGACCCTTCACTACAACTAAATTACCCTCGACTACGAATGACCCGTCTTCCACTACAAGTAAACAAACCTTCACTACAACTAAATTACCCTCGACTACAAATGACCCGTCTTCCACTACAAGTGAGCCGCCCACTAATACAAGTGAACAACCCTTCACTACAACTAAATTACCCTCGACTACAAATTACCCGTCTTCCACTACAAGTGAACAACCCTTCACTACAACTGATTTACCCTCGACTACAAATGACCCGTCTTCCACTACAAGTGAGCCGCCCACTACTACAAGTGAACAACCCTTCACTACAACTAAATTACCTTCGATCACAAATGACCCGTCTTCCACTACAAGTGAACAACCCTTCACTATAACTGAATTACCCTTGACTACGAATGACCCGTCTTTCACTACAAGTGAACAACCTTTCACTACAACTAAATTACCCTCGACTACGAATGACCCGTCTTCCACTACAAGTGAGCCACCCACTACTACAAATGAGCCACCCACTACTACAAGTGAACGACCCTTCACTACAACTAAATTACCCTCGACTACGAATGACCCGTCTTCCACTACAAGTGAGCCACCCACTACTACAAATGAGCCACCCACTACTACAAGTGAACGACCCTTCACTACAACTAAATTACCCTCGACTAATGACCCGTCTTCCACTACAAGTGAGCCACCCACTACTACAAGTAAACAACCCTTCACTACAACTAAATTGCCCTCGACTACGAATGACCCGTCTTCCACTACAAGTGAAAA
>NW_020536999.1:67100719-67146639 GCF_003426905.1 Ctenocephalides felis | reverse complement strand
TTTTTTTATCATCGGCTAAAAATATTGTTCCCAAAGTGAAATATAAAATATTGATGCAATATTTTTTATCATCGGCTGATAAATATAGTTCACAAATGAAATAAAAATATTGATGCAACATTTTTTATCATCGACTGATAAATATTGTCCACAAATTGAAATGAAATTATTGATGCAACATTTTTTATCATCGGGTACAAAATATTGTCATCAAATTGAAAATAATATTTATGCAATTTTTTATCATAAGCTAATAAATATTGTCCTCAAAATAAAAATGAATATTGATGCAACATTTTTTATAATTGACTATTAATATTGTTTGCATGTTAATTAATAATAAATATTGTTTCCTCAAATTCCTCAATCATGATTATTGTTATTATATTTAAAATGAAAACAAAAATCTTACCTGGGATCGAACCCGAGACTACGACGTTAAGAGTCGGCAACGCTAGCGCTTAGCTATCGACTCAACAGAACGAAAACAACATACGCCAGATATATATGGCTGTAAATATTTAACCATGTAATTATTCACCCTTACAAATTAAAGGTAAAAGATACGTAAAAAGTTTATTCGGACGAAAGATGCGGAATAAAATTACGAATAAATGATATATAATTCAATATGTGTGTTCGTATATTATTTTCAGATTTTCAATTTTTCTTGAATTTTAGCACTGCAACTCGCCCATAGGCCAAACCGTTTGAAATACTAAGTTGTGATATGTGGAAGAAAAACTAAGAATTTGAGACGATTCTAATGATGTATAATACTTTATACGGTTTCTTTATGAAAACCTCAAATGTTGAGAATAGTATAAAAATTCAGTTTTCCTTTCATTATAAAAAAGTTATAAATGTTACAGGGTAATTTATTTTAAATACTGTCCGATATATATAAAACTAATTGAAAACTTTAATTTTATTTACTCATACAATTATAAAATAAAAAATAATAATAATGGACTGGGATTTGAACCCCAAAATCAAAATCAAAAGGCTGCGACGCTAGCCATTACACCACCAAGATATACAATCTTGTTGTAGTAACTCACTATCTTAAAGCGCAGGTATAAAATTCTAGATCTTTCTATGCCTTCTATGCATGACGTATGCCTACAAGAAGCGACGCGCGTCACGGCGTCCTTAGCCTTTAATGCAAAATTGTTAATTATAGTATGTTTTAAGATACTAGTTTTGCTGGAAATAATCGAATAATATTTTCAGTTATGTGTAATGTGTAATAGTGTTATAGTGTACATTGTTTTCTAATGTGTGTAATGTGCATTGGTGCGAAATATATACCACAAACAAGTTTGGTAAACAATTGTTTAGTAAGCATTGTCTCTGAAAAATATACAATATTTCATTTCTTTGTTGTTACTTTGGATTAAATACAAAGGTTTGAAAGTTCAACTTAATTTTACGTCATCTGATTTGATTTGGGATGGATAGATTAAGTAATAAGTTATGTATATCTAACATAACCTTAGTTTTAATAGACGAATTCTTTTTACTATTGGTGAGTATAATACTTAATTATGCGTTTATGCATTGTAACTAATAGCTATTTATTTTTAGAATAATTACTGCTAACTACATTATTATTAGTATCTCTAATAATAATCGGAAACTAGCTATTCGAAATGTCAAAATTTGCAAGTTTTCAATAAAAATGGTAAGAAATGCAAGATAATTTATTTTTCTCACTAAGGATTTTTATATTGATCAGGAGTTTAAACACATTGAGAAATCAGTTGTACATATTACGTGAAATATAATAAAATATAACATAATAAAATATAACATAACCTAATCTTTTTGAGTGAAGACATACTGCACTTTCATATTTATAAAAGGTAAGACAATACTTGTTATAATATAATTATATGTCTCTGCATTTAAAACATATTCTTATTTATTTTCAGGTAATATTGTTGTAAGCGCAGAAAATAGAGAAACTGGCTTGCTTAGTAGTAAAATGTTATCGAAAAGTTTTTCATCAAAAGTTTGTAACTAAATAAGTTATAGAAAGGAAAGATATAAATTTTGACAGAATAGTCATAATGTTTGATTATAATAAATGCAATGTGGAATGTCAATAAATCTGTACATTGCATAGCAAGATTTTAGACTATGATATGAAGTCATTATTTTTTAAGGTAAAAGTAGAGTCGAGTGCATTTTACAATCTCATTTTAACGCTTTCATAAATTATTCATATTGATAATATATAATGATATATTATAAATTTATTAACAAGGAATACGAGGTTTCAGATGACAATACAAACTTGGACAAAAATATTTTGGGGTTATGATTGAAAAAGTTTCCCAGTCACTGTTCTAGACGATGAAATAAATATTTCATAATGGATAATAAATATATTAACAACAAATAAAATATGTTCAGATGCTGTGAAATGTTTTATCGAGTGATGATGTTATAAATAGTTAAGTTAATTTGCATTTATTACTTTTATTACTTTACCTACCTTACATTTGATATATATCACGTAAATTATAATCGAATAATTATTCGATTATAATTTACTTGATATATATCAAATGTAAGGTAGGTTTTCCAATGACTGTTCTAGACGATGAAATAAATATTTCATAATGGATAATAAATATATTAACAACAAATAAAATATGTTCAGATGCTGTGAAATGTTTTATCGAGTGATGATGTTATAAATAGTTAAGTTAATTTGCATTTATTACTTTTATTACTTTACCTACCTTACATTTGATATATATCACGTAATTATAATAGAATAATTATTCGATTATAATTTACTTGATATATATCAAATGTAAGGTAGGTTTTCCAATGACTGTTCTAGACGATGAAAAAATATTTCATAATGGATAATAAATATATTAACAACAAATAAAATATGTTCAGATGCTGTGAAATGTTTTATCGAGTGATGATGTTATAAATAGTTAAGTTAATTTGCATTTATTACTTTTATTACTTTACCTACCTTACATTTGATATATATCACGTAAATTATAATAGAATAATTATTCGATTATAATTTACTTGATATATATCAAATGTAAGGTAGGTTTTCCAATGACTGTTCTAGACGATGAAATAAATATTTCATAATGGATAATAAATATATTAACAACAAATAAAATATGTTCAGATGCTGTGAAATGTTTTATCGAGTGATGATGTTATAAATAGTTAAGTTAATTTGCATTTATTACTTTCATTACTTTACCTACCTTACATTTGATATATATCACGTAAATTATAATCGAATAATTATTCGATTATAATTTACTTGATATATATCAAATGTAAGGTAGGTTTTCCAATGACTGTTCTAGACGATGAAATAAATATTTCATAATGGATAATAAATATATTAACAACAAATAAAATATGTTCAGATGCTGTGAAATGTTTTATCGAGTGATGATGTTATAAATAGTTAAGTTAATTTGCATTTATTACTTTTATTACTTTACCTACCTTACATTTGATATATATCACGTAAATTATAGTCGAATAATTATTCGATTATAATTTACTTGATATATATCAATGTAAGGTAGGTTTTCCAATGACTGTTCTAGACGATGAAATAAATATTTCATAATGGATAATAAATATATTAACAACAAATAAAATATGTTCAGATGCTGTGAAATGTTTATCGAGTGATGATGTTATAAATAGTTAAGTTAATTTGCATTTATTACTTTTATTACTTTACCTACCTTACATTTGATATATATCACGTAAATTATAATAGAATAATTATTCGATTATAATTTACTTGATATATATCAAATGTAAGGTAGGTTTTCCAATGACTGTTCTAGACGATGAAATAAATATTTCATAATGGATAATAAATATATTAACAACAAAAAAATATGTTCAGATGCTGTGAAATGTTTTATCGAGTGATGATGTTATAAATAGTTAAGTTAATTTGCATTTATTACTTTTATTACTTTACCTACCTTACATTTGATATATATCACGTAAATTATAATCGAATAATTATTCGATTATAATTTACTTGATATATATCAAATGTAAGGTAGGTTTTCCAATGACTGTTCTAGACGATGAAATAAATATTTCATAATGGATAATAAATATATTAACAACAAATAAAATATGTTCAGATGCTGTGAAATGTTTTATCGAGTGATGATGTTATAAATAGGAAAGTTTATTTGCTTTTGTTATTGTTATAAAAAAAGTTTACTTGATATGTATTAATAAATATCTATTAAAAAAATAATCAATATTTATGACACTTTTGTGTTTTATAAATAATCATATTTTTAATGCAGTTATATATTTGTATCATTGTTTATATTTAATAAATGAATTTCCACAAAAACATTCTTAATAAATTTACGTATATGTTCATTTCAGAAATAAATAAATAAATAAATAAATAAATAAATTTCAGGTGTTTTATTGTTAAATAAATGACATTGATTTATGTGTTATATTATTTCAACTTCAAATCTTCAAATATTTGTGTAATATTTCAACATCAGTTATAAGTTTCAGAATAATTTAATAATTCAATAATTAATAATTCAAAATGTTCACCAGCTCTCTGTCTAATTGTATATTACCTTACCAACATTCAACAATTTGTAGGCAACATTGGTTCCAAATTTCCAAATATAGACCAATATAGACCAATGTTGGTTTACCTATATGGCCTCAATATAAAAAATGTTCAATTTTTATGACCAGCCGATATTGGTTTCAAATTTGACCAATGTAGATTTTATATTGCTTGTAGATTCAGACCATATTAATTTCTACATGGGCATAAGTAGTTCATAAACTACGGTCGTCGCCCAATTTAAAAAGCTCTTATAAGTTTACAGTATGTAATAAATAATCTAATTGAAATTATTCAAAACAACTATTGATTATTTTCATTCCTCGAATGTTTAATTACGGCACGGGAAGTTCCAGGAATTTGCATTAAGGCACGATGCCATGCGCCCCACTAGTTACATTTTTAATAGCAACGCAAATAAAATAACCAACTTTCATTATTTAATTTATCTATTTCATTGTTTATTAATTTTGTCATAGTAGAGAGTTAAAGTAATATTCAAGACAGTATTAAACTAGTTATTTGAGTGTGATCTAGTATCTATAATATTTGCAGAGCTAGTTACTGGTTGAAGCTGATATAGTTGTGAAATTGATTAAAAAGGTCTTATATGATTATTTAGTGCACATTAACATTAATATCAATATCAACATCAGCTTTATCTTCCAAATTCGAAACATCGACATTTACATCTACTTTTATATGAGGACGTGTATGGTTAGGCTTCAGAGTTGTAGGCTCTGTTGTAGAATTTAACGTTATATCAGTGGTTGGACCTTCTGGTGTTATTTCTTCTTTGGCAGCTTTTGAATACCTCGATATCGTTAGTGGCTCGTGATTGGATACTACAGAAGTTTTCTCTTTGTAATGCGGATTACATTCTTTAGAATCTATGTTGGAGTTCAATATTTTAAAGTAATCCAGGCCAATCCTGACATCTTTATTTGCTTCGACCAATAAACGTACCTAGAATATGAGGTTAATTAATATATAGACAGAAATAAAGGGCAGACACAGCCACTCATATTATTTTTTACTAAGAATCTATATTTCTCACAAACCACTCAACAAGCAAATTAGTAGATGAATCATTTTACATCTTGCTCGATAACAATTCATTTTTTGTAAACGTTTTTCACTCTGTGTGGATTAATTTGTCGCAAAAAACATATTTTGATTAACATATCAAAAGAGTTTATTCGTACTTTTCACCAGTTAAAGAGTCTTAATGCTTCGGAAATTTTTGTGGATATCCATGTATTTTTTTAAATATACAAGGTTACTACTCAGAAGACGATATTAAAGAAAAGTGGGAACGAAGTTATTCTACATTCCAAATATTTCATTCGCAATATTCGAATTCAATTTGCAATGACTACTTATATAAGTCTAAAGACCCAAAAATGTCATGGATTGGATTTTACCATATGTTTTTTTTCTACGTACGCAACAAATAGGATAGAGCGGCGCTTAAAGGTCCGCGGGTAAAAAGGTCCACCACGTTTATCTCAAAAATAAGTGAAGTATGGTGTTTTAACAATATTATTTTAATATAAAGAACAAAAGGTGCAAACAGCCGTAGCCTTAAATCGGACAACTTTGCTATCACGAGATGAACGACTACATTTTCAAAATATTACTGATATTAATTTTTTGCTGTTAAATTTTTTGGTTTTAAGAAATATATGTTTAGTTTTTAATGATAGAATATAATTTTTAAGTATACATTATTTAATTGTTTAATAAGATGTGTTGTTATTAATTTTCCGTAGGGTAAGTTATAGTAATAGCAAAAAAACGAACATGAAATTTTTTATATATCTTTACGTTTCAGATGTTTCTGAACATTTTGGCATAGATGGATGTATGTGTGTGTGTGTGTGTGTGTGCGGATACAAATTTTCATAGACGATTTTGGAAACACGAAATAACCGATTTGAATAATTTAACTAGTGGTGTGTATGGCATCGTGCCATAAGGCAAATTGCTGGAACTTACCGTACCGTAACGAAATGGTTGAGGAATATTAAATGTTTTCATATAGATTATTATAAATAAATACTGCAAGATTATCTAATATTTATAAGAATTATATAAACGTAATTGCAAAGTTAAAAATATTTTAAAGTTTATTTTATTTTAAAGAACTTAAGTCAGAACTACAATAAGAATCTGAGTTATTTTCGATATACAACAAAAAAAACCTTCTTGAAAAAAAATTGAAAAAAAAATTATAACAAAATTTTTTTTCTCCAAAAGCAATTATTTTGTTAAAACAAGCAGAAAGTTCTTTGAATCATTCAAATTGAACACTTAGTTCTCTCAAAAACTACCAATTTTTGCAAATTTAGCTCTGTATCTCTGAAACCGCAGGACCTGCCTTTGCCAAAAACTAATCAGCACATCTCCATATCAATAGAAATCAAATGTTTTTTGAACCATTCAAATCGGTTGATCCGTGCGCCCAAAAACGTGGACGAAAAATTATATTCACACACACACACATCCATTTTTTCTGATGTATGCCAAAATGTTCAGAAACCTTCAAAACGTAAAGAAATGTAAAAATTTTCAATTTTGATTTTTGGACGGTTACAACAACTTACCCTACGGGAAGTTAAAAGCATTCTATTCGTATTGATGAGGAGACGTACTGATTAGTTTTTGGCAAAAGCAGGTTAAGCTGTTCCAAAAATACGAGGCAAAAAGAGCCAATAATGGTAATTCAGTTTTTGAGAGAACGGAGCGTCCTATTTGAATGAAACAAATTAAAAAACATTTTATTATGTATTGAATGACGAACTAAAGAACTGGTAAAATTTGGGAAAGGCAGGTCTAGCGGTTTCGAAGATCTGATAAAAAAATAAAAAAGCACCATTTGGCGGACAAAAATGATCATAAGATATATGCAAGCGCTTCGGTATTTCATTTCTACACATCTGACGTATCACGATTGTTTTAAAAAAAAGTTCAAAATTTCCAAAATATTTCAAAGTATAAAATTTTTTTTTTCAATAATGTTAATTTTTATCAAAAAAATTATAATTCTCAAAAATCTATTTTTTTGCAAAGTTCTAAAAATATGAATCTTGTTTAAAAAAAATGTTATTACGGGTAAGTTCCAGCAATTTGCTGAATGTAATGTATATTTGTATCATGCATGAAATTATAATAATCATAATAATCCTACTCACCAATAAAATTCCTTTCTTTGTTATTTCCACTTCCAAACTTCGCCAATTTTTAGCAGCATTGTTATGTCTTATATATTTCTCGTCAATCCGATTTCCATCCAGATTTAACTGAAGTACTAGCTGTCCATGAGCAGATTTCTTCAACTGATCAAGATAATATCCCAAAACAACGTACGAAAATTCATCAACTTCATAAAAATCAGTTTCTACACACACATCAGTCCCATTTCCAGTTGGTCTTCCAATATAATTTGTGGTTTTGTTGTCTCTAGATCGAAATCCATCCACTTGGTAGAATTTTAAAACTGCCCAAGGCGGAAAACGAGAAAGTGGAGTCGTACATTTTTTCAAATGCAGATTTCCATCGTTGAAGTTTATGTTTGGGCAATCTATTGCTAAAATTGCTTCAAAAATTAAAATATTTATTATGAATATCAAAAAAAACTTCATATTTATTCCGAGTTTTTCAGTTTAATAGTTTTTAGATATCCGTTTTAGATAAATCGCGGAAGGACATTCAGTATGGTATCAACTATGTGATAAGATTTGAAAATACAAATACTAAGCGAGAAATACTAATACTTGATATAAATTAAAATATAGGGGAGCCAGGGGTTTTATGTAACAGGAGTATGTAGCCATAGACGTTGTTTAATAAAATCTTAAACGATTTTAAAATATTTTTAACTTCCCGTAGGGTAAGTTATAATATTCGCAAAAATTCGAAAAAAAATCGTTGCAAACGTAAAGATACGTTTAAAGAGTATCTGAACATTTTAGCACACCTTAGAAAAATGTATGTATGTATGTATGTTTGGATACAATTTTTGTCACGATTTTGGGTGCATCAACCAATTTGAATGATGAAAAAAACATTCAATTTCTATTGATGGGAAGGAGTGCTGATTAGTTTTTGGCAAAGGCAAGTCTGGCGGTTTCGAAGAAAAAGGGCAGAAAGTGTCAAAAATCGTAATTCAGTTTTTGATGTAAGGCGGCGCCCAATTCGAATGATTCAAAAAGCAATTTCAAAATTAAAAAAAAAATACAAATGAATTTTTGGGAAGAAAGGTCTAGCGGTTTTGGAGATAAAAAAACATATTTGGCGGTCTAAACTGATCATTAGACGTATGCACATTAAATTATCAGATATTTTATAGATATTTCAAATATTAGTATTAATTTTGTTACAATGTTTTTGGATTCCGTAACAAGATTTTTAAATTTTAAAGTTCTCTTATACGGTTCAAACAAATTTCAAAACTTTTCCGAATTTTTTTTTTCAAAATGTTCAAAAATATACAAAGTTTTATACTTTAAATATAAATTTTAAATTTACAATTCAGTTTAAAAATGTATATATTTCATATGCGTTATTATAATCGTAAGAAATATTTTCTCAGACGGACTCATTCGGTATCTCTTCTTAATTTAAACATTTTTAAATGTTTTGAGAGATAAGATTATCACTGCATATAATATGAACGAACAAATATATAGTAATTATAATTATCTCTTCGAGAATATATTGTTATTAATCATTTTTTAATATTTATTGATTATTATTTTTTTGCTCGAATATTTAATTGTGTTCCGGGAAGTTCCAGTAATTTGCCTCAAGGCACGATGCCATGCACCACTAGTTTTGACTCGATGACATGTCCTGGATGAGCAGAAATGAGCAGAATGTTTTTTGAATCATTCAAATCGAATGCTCCGTTCTTTCAAAAACTCAATCTGCACTCTTTGCTCCGTATCTCCTTAACGGCCAGACCTGTCTTTGTCAAAAGCTAATCAGCACATCTCCCTATCAATAGGAAGCGAATGTTACTTGAATCATTCAAATCGGTTAATCCGTGCGCGCAAAAACGTACACGAAAAAATTGCAGCTTGCATTAAAGCAAAAGGCCACTTACAACTATGTAATTCATTTACAATGAATAAAAAATAATTAAATTAAATTTTATCACAAACTATTGCGCATATTCTCGATATTGATCTCTTCATTAAAATCGCCGCTCGTGTCGCTAAATGAACATTGACAATCGATTTTGACGCTTATCTGACTGATAAAAAATTATTAAATCTTAAAATCTGTCTATTTATTACTGTAATTAGTAATAATCTGGCAACCAATCAGGCAATTATTTAAAAAGTAAATGTCAAATTAAACTATGCGATTTTTACTCACCATAATTATTTTATTAGCAAGTGCTCTTGTTGAAATAACTTCAGCTGTACAATGTGGAGACATAAATTTCAATGATGGTCAGTTGCATTTAGAACAGTGTACTGGTTCAGTGAATTGGATGCCTCCTTGGGCAGTTCTAGCTTTCAAAGACGAAACCGATTTTGAACCACGAAATGAAAAAACTAGCCATTATATTGCTAAACCTTCGGGCAGCTGGGCAGATGTCTGTGGAGAAACGGAATCCTATGTAGCTGATGAATATTCTTACGTTGTAGTAGGATTTTATATTGAAAAACTCGGCGTACAAGGATATGGAGATATCATTCTTGAAATATTCATCGATGGTGATAAAGAGATTGAAAAGAAAATACCATATACAATTACGGCAAAGGAATGGAGAGAAGAAAAAATAAAAGTGACTAAAAGTGGTTCACTAAAGGTAAATAAATTTGTTATGCTATAGACTTTATCAATACATACAGGACCGGTCCTACCTTGCATGCAATTCGTGCAAAAAATGCGGGCGCATGCCTTAGGGGGCGCCAAAACGAGTTTTGGAAATTAAGTTTATAATATATTATTTATATTTTTATTATTTATATAAAATCTAGAATACTTTATAAATTATAATAAACAATCTAACTTAAAAAGGGACACACGGAGACACACTTAAAAAGCATATTTATTTTGCAATGTGATCAGTAGAAACAATTAATCAATTAATAACTCTGCAAAATAGTAAATAACAGCTCTGTTTGTTGATTGATCTACTTATTCTATTTATGCTTTATTCTAAGGTAACGTGAAATCAAAAAAGCAATTATCTAGTGTTCAATCCCATAAGCGCAAACCTGCGAAAGATTAAATTAATTATTGCGCATTATTGACAAAAAATTGCAGGCTGATTTAGTTGAAACAGAACTAGTTAAAATATAAATAAATTATAATCGGGAAAATGAAAAATGGGGAGCCAGTGCTCAGAAAATGGCATGTTTATTCCGAGAAATTGAATTGTAACTCTTGTTTTTCTTGCAAATGTTTTGCTTCTTCTGATGAACTGAATTGAATGTTAAAGATATGCGTGCTTAGGGTTATGGAAATGAAACAAATATGATTTTGTTCGCCCTATCATTTTTCTAAAGATATATCTGGAATATTTTCTTTTAGGGAATCTGTTTTGTACTTGTACTTAGTTGATTTTTTTCTGAATTCTTGTTGCAACTATACGGCAAGTTATTAGGAATAGAAAGTTCCTGCCTTGTACATCGTGTTCCCGTAATTTCTTTATGTGACAACAATAGATTTATCCTGAATAAATACAAAATAATGTAAATCCTTAATAAATTCTCTCTAAAATTCATATTTTACCGAATTATTTCTGACATATTGGTGTAATTTTTTCAGCATATGTGTATGTAAGTGAAAATTAGAACCTTCTTTCTTAGTTTCCAAAATTGTAAATATTATTTGAGTGATGAAGTCCTTGATTTTTAATTCTGCGAGTATTTATAGCTGTTATATTGCTTCAATTGCACCTACCATCACAGTTTTTTTTTACTAAAAGTTTATCTATGTGTAGGATGGTAAAAACGTTATATATTTTTTACATCGTACTAGCAATTTTGATATTACGGTTTCATTGGTTATAAATCTTCAAAGAAATTCTCAGTTTGTTACGTATACTGGATGGTTACCAAAATTTTACACCCCATTTGTGCGTTTTGCTGGGTATAATTATATTTACATTGTATCTTGAACGGTTACTAAAATTTATACGCTTTCCTGAATATTATTGAACATGTGTTGAATAAATTTACACCTTACCTTTATTGAAAATATATGTTTGACGATAGTAATACGTGGTCTTTTACAACAATTTTGATTGCTGTCAATGTAGTTGAGCAAACCTTTGGATTCAAAACAAAACCTATCAATTTGTTGTTTGGATTCCTTCGTAAAAATCTGTCAACACATAGCCATTGAGCAAGAATGAGAAAACCCACTTTTTATACCGTAGAAGTGCAATATTTATACTCCTTGCCTCATTTGCGCAGCGTGCAATATTTATACTCCTTGCCTCATTTGCGCAGCGTGCATATAGAATCGAAAAAAATGCATATAAATTTGCAGAAGGCAGTTTTCACTACTCTAAATTCCTCTGAATTTACTTTTTTTTGTAAGTTCGATCATCGATTCCATCACGTTTGATATGAAAAAAACTAATCGGAAATTTAAAACGGTCATTTGACCGGTCCAGGTAGGAATAGTGTTAACTATGCAAAAATAATACATACCAAATATAATTAGTTATTTTTTCAATATAGTTCAAGAAATGTGTACTTTCTTTGCATTTTCTACTGATTTTTGAACAATACTTTTAAAATACGTTAAAAATTTAACTTTAAAACAACAAACTGATTCTCTGAATATGACGAGAAAGCAATTATAAATACAATTCGGCTTTTACGATATCAATAAGGAAAAGTTTACGACGCAATTTTGGATATTGTAAATGACGAAAAATTAAATTAAATTAAATTTTAAAAAATCCAACATGAAATACGAGTGTTATGAGTTCTAGTTTTTTTTAGCTCTCTTAGCATGATTTGCTCAATAGAATAAATCGCACAATAAACAAGTGAAATGTTTTAAAACAAATATTAATATTGTACATACGTTGAAAATAATTGAAAATTTAAAAACATTTGATTACAATTAACCCGCGAATCGCCTCGATTTTCTAAATAAATTTAAAATCAATGTATTTTATACGCTTTGAGATTATATCTAATTTTTCCGCACTAAATCCAGAATGATTAAAAATTAATTTTTAAAAAATATGTAAATATTTATATAATTTAAATGATAAACTGTTAAAACAGGACAAATTAATGGGCGGGGGGCGCTAGAATAAAAGTTGCATGCGGGCGCTAAGGGCCCCAGGACCGGCCCTGTATATATATATATATATATATATATATATATATATATATATTTCAAAGTAACTAGCAGCCCATTCGTCGAAATAAAAAAGGTAATAAAGTATAAAAACTTTTATTTATACGTTTCGACACAAGATGCTCGGTATGGGCGTGCTTCTAGCTTCACAATAATGTATTTCATAACTTTTAGTAAAATTAGTTTTCAAATCGTTTAGTTATACATAATTTTTTCTAAAAAATGTTTTTTTCTAATTGTTATTAAGTTTAATTTTTTAAAATAAATTTTTGTTGAGTGTTTTTTGTCCTGTGTTGCTGAATGATGACACGCATCTTGTGTCAAAACGTATAAATAAAAGTTTTTATACTTTATTACCTTTTTATTTCGACGAATGGGCTGCTAGTTACTTTGAAATATGTTTCAACGTCGAAAAAACTATCAAGATATATATATATTTATATATATATATATATATATATATATATACAGTGGCGTAACTGTAGGGTGGCATAGGTGTCAAAATGCAACGGGCCCCCGAACCAAGCGGGTTCCGGCCGAGGAAGCCGCGGGCCGCGGGCTCAGAAATATATTTTAAATTGCACATATATTTTATTTCACTTTAAACCAATATTTTATATTTTTTAAATTCTCCTTTAAGTTTAAAGTCGGAGTTAGTCATTAAGCGTTTCAACCAGGCTTGCATGAAAAATGAATGAATGAATTCATTATTGTATATAAAATAATTTAAACTTATAACCGAATATGTGAAGAACTCTTTTCTCAATATTCAAAGAATACATTATTGTGATGTATTTAGATACAATGAAGTCATTCATTGTATTCAATCTAAGCATCTACTGAATAACGTGCTATCTCAGGCATTTTATCGCAGAAAATTCAAACACTATTTTTCGTTTTGAAAATTAAATTTTACTTTCAGAAGCAGATTATATTTCCGTGACTTGTCACATGTAGACATTCATAGTCATAATAGTCTTCCAAGTTTCCTTCTTAATTTTATTTGCTATAATCGGTATTTTGCTGATTATACTATTTATTGCAAGGTTTCTCCATCTTTTTTCGCGGTTTCTTTAAATAGTTTATGAATTTTCAATTTTTTTGGATTTAATATAAAAATATGGAATAGTTCATTAAGATTCAAATCTATTAACGAGAGTGTGTCATCAATTTCAATAACATTAAAAATATTTATGCCTACTAGATGTGCAGGACATCTCGAAGCCATTGTTGCTTTAAAAATTCGTTTTGTTGAAATTCAAAATGAAACTATTTTACATAAAAAGAAGTTTGCAAACTACAACTATGTTATCATTGGTTTCCATTGTAATATTCTACTACTATCGCAGCATCTAAAGTTCGATAATCTAAAATCACCGATCTTACAATGGTATAAAGTATAAACATTTACAAATTTGTTAAAAATTTGAAAAGTATTGGCATGACTTTGGAAATTTAAAATTAGAAGCAAAGAGTGTAGCAGAAAAATGATTTATGAAACATGAATTTTTTAACAATTTTCAGAGGAAGGTAATACGCTATTTTGATAAGCTTTGCGAATTCATATTCAAGATTCTGAAAGCTTGTGTAAAGTAAATATACATATTTTATTGAAAATTGGCTATTGTTATTAAACAAATTAAAATGCTTTTCTTCCGATGAATTAATATGTTTCAAATTTCAGTGTTTTGCTACAATAGAAGTTTTCAATGATACTGATCCATTCAATAAAAGCACTAAAATTTGTTCAGATAAGAAAGACATAGTTAGAAGATATGTCTTTTAAAAAAATTCAGAATGGCTTGAAACTTGAGAATTCATAAAATTACTGAATCGGATTTTTTATGAAAACATAAACTTTTTCTTTGGGAAGTTAACAATGTTTCACTCTAGATAAATAATAAATATGATTTTTTTTTCTTTTACAGGTACGCTTAACTCTAGAAACAAATGATAATATAAAGGCAGGCATTGACTACGTTAGGATATATAATACAAAAAGCGATATTGATGAATGTATGTTGCAATTAGACACAACTACAAATATGCCAACTACGACTATTCGTGCACCAATCACAACTACGGAACCAAGAGCTACAACTGACACAACACCGATTACAAGTAAACAATCCTTGACTACAAGTGAACCACTCTCGACTACAAACGAGCAAAACTTTACTATTAGTAAATCGCCCTCGACTACAAGTGAACAACCCTTCACTACAACTAATTTACCCTCGACTACGAATGACCCGTCCTCTACTAGAAGTGCAAAGCCCTTCACTACAACTAAATTACCTTCGACTACAAATGACCCGTCTTCCACTACAAGTGACCAACCCCCTACCACAACTAAATTACCCTTGATTACAAATGACCCGTCTTTCAATACAAGTGAGCCACCCACTACTACAAGTAAACAACCCTCCACTACAACTGAATTACCTTCGACTACGAATGACCCGTCTTCCACTACAAGTGAACAAACCTTCACTACAACTAAATTACCCTCGACTACAAAAGACCCGTCTTCCACTACAAGTGAGCCAACCACTACTACAAGTGAACAACCCTTCACTACAACTAAATTACCCTCGACTACAAATGACCCGTCTTCCACTACAAGTGAACAACCCTTCACTACAACTAAATTACCCTCGACTACAAATGATCCGTCTTCCACTACAAGTGAGCCACCCACTACCACAATTAAACTACCCTCAACTACAAATGACCCGTCTACCACTACAAGTGAACCACCCACTACTACAAGTGAACAACCCTTCACTACAACTAAATTACCTTCGATCACAAATGACCCGTCTTCCACTACAAGTGAACAACCCTTCACTACAACTGAATTACCCTTGACTACAAATGACCCGTCCTTCACTACAAGTGAACAACCCTTCACTACAACTAAATTACCCTCGACTACGAATGACCCGTCCTCCACTACAAGTGAGCCACCCACTACTACAAATGAGCCATCCACTACTACAAGTGAACGACCCTTCACTACAACTAAATTAACTTCGACTACAAATGACCCGAATTCCACTATAAGTGAACAACCCTTCACTACTACTAAATTTCCCTCGACTACGAATGACCCGTCTTCCGCTACAACTGAACAAGCATTCACTACAACTAAATTACCTTCGACTACAAATGACGCGTCTTCCACTACAAGTGTACAACCTCCTACCACAACTAAATTACCCTCGACTACAAATGACCAGGCTTCCACTACAAGTGAGCCACCCACTACTACAAGTAAACAACCCTTTACTACAACTGAATTACCCTTGACTACGAATGACCCGTCTTCTACTATAAGTGAACAACCCTTCACTACAACTAAATTACCTTCGACTACAAATGACCCGTCTTCCACTACAAGTGAGCTACCCAATACTACAAGTGAACAACCCTTCACTACAACTAAATTACCCTCGACTACAAATGATCCGTCTTCCACTACAAGTGAACAACCTTTCACTACAACTAAATTACCCTTGACTACAAATGACCCGTCTTCCACTACAACTGAACAACCCTTCACTACAACTAAATTACCCTCAACTACAAATGATCCTTCTTCCGCTACAAGTGAGCCACCCATTACTACAAGTGAACAACCCTTCACTACAACTAAATTACCCTCAACTACAAATGACCCGTCTTCCACTACCAGTGAGCAACCCACTACCACAACTAAATTACCCTCGACTACAAATGACCCGTCTTCCACTACAAGTGAGCCACCCACTACTACAAGTGAACAAACCTTCACTACAACTAAATTACCCTCGACTACAAATGATCCGTCTTCCACTACAAGTGAACAACCACCCACCACAACTAAATTACCCTCGACTACAAATGACCCGTCTTCCACTACAAGTGAGCCACCCAATACTACAAGTGAACAACCCTTCACTACAACTAAATTACCCTCGACTACAAATGACCCGTCTTCCACTACAAGTGAGCCGCCCACTACTACAAGTGAACAACCCTTCACTACAACTAAATTATCCTCGACTACGAATGACCCGTCTTCCACTACAACTAAACAACCCTTCACTACAACTAAATTACCTTCGACTACAAATGACCCGTCTTCCACTACAAGTGAACAACCCACTACCACAACTAAATTACCCTCGACTACAAATGACCCGTATTCCACTACAAGTGGGCCACCCACTACTACAAGTGAACAACCCTTCACTACAACTAAATTACCCTCGACTACAAATGACCCGTCTTCCACTACAAGTGAGCCGCCCACTACTACAAGTGAACAACCCTTCACTACAACTAAATTACCCTCGACTACAAATGACCCGTCTTCCACTACAAGTGAGCCGCCCACTACTACAAGTGAACAACCCTTCACTACAACTAAATTACCCTCGACTACAAATGACCCGTCTTCCACTACAAGTAACAATCCTTTCACTACAACTAAATTACCCTCAACTACAAATGACCCGTCTTCCACTACAAGTGAACAACCCACTACCACAACTAAATTACCCTCGACTACAAATGACCCGTCTTCCACTACAATTGAGCCACCCATTACTACAAGTAAACAACCCTTCACTACAACTAAATTACCCTCAACTACAAATGACCCGTCTTCCACTACCAGTGAGCAACCCACTACCACAACTAAATCACCCTCGACTACAAATGACCCGTCTTCCACTACAAGTGAGCCATCCACTACTACAAGTGAACAACCCTTCACTACAACTAAATTACCCTCGACTACAAATGACCCGTCTTCCACTACAAGTGAGCCACCCACTACTACAAGTGAACAACCCTTCACTACAACTAAATTACCCTCGACTACAAATGACCCGTCTTCCACTACAAGTGAACAACCCTTCACTACAACTAAATTACCTTCGACTACAAATGACCCGTCTTCCACTACAAGTGTACAACCTCCTACCACAACTAAATTACCCTCGACTACAAATGACACGTCTTCCACTACAAGTGAGCCACCCACTACTACAAGTGAACAATCCTTCACTACAACTGAATTACCCTCGACTACAAATGACCCGTCTTCCACTACAAGTGAGCCACCCACTACTACAAGTGAACAACACTTCACTACAACTAAATTACCCTCGACTACAAATAACCCGTCTTCCTCTACAAGTGAGCCACCCACGACTGCAAGTGAACAACCATTCACTACAACTAAATTACCATCGACTACAAATTACCCGTCTTCCACTACAAGTGAACAACCCTTCACTACAACTAAAGTACCCTCGACTACTAATGACCCGTCCTCCACTACAAGTGAACAACCCTTCACTACAACTAAATTACCCTCGACTACAAATAACCCGTCTTCCACTACAAGTGAGCCACCCACTACTACAAGTGAACAACCCTTCACTACAACTAAATTACCTTCGACTACAAATGATCCCTCTTCCACTACAAGTGTACAACCCCCTACCACAACTAAATTACCCTCGACTACAAATTACCCGTCTTCCACTACAAGTGAGCCACCCACTACTACAAGTGAACAACCCTTCACTACAACTAAATTACCCTCGACTACGAATGACCCGTCTTCCACTACAACTGAACAACCCTTCACTACAACTAAATTACCTTCGACTACAAATGACCCGTCTTCCACTACAAGTGTACAACCACCTACCACAAGTGAACAACCCTTCACTACAACTAAATTACCCTCGACTACAAATGATCCGTCTTCCACTACAAGTGAACAACCCTTCACTACAACTAAATTACCCTCGACTACAAATGACCCGTCTTCCACTACAAGTGAACAACCCTTCACTACAACTAAATTACCTTCGACTACAAATGACCCGTCTTCCACTACAAGTGTACAACCACCTACCACAACTAAATTACCCTCGACTACAAATGACCCGTCTTCCACTACAAGTGAGCCACCCAATACTACAAATGAACAACCCTTCACTACAACTAAATTACCCTCGACTACAAATGACCCGTCTTCCACTACAAGTGAGCCGCCCACTACTACAAGTGAACAACCCTTCACTACAACTAAATTATCCTCGACTACGAATGACCCGTCTTCCACTACAACTGAACAACCCTTTACTACAACTAAATTACCTTCGACTACTAATGACCCGTCTTCCACTACAAGTGTACATCCTCCTACCACAACTAAATTACCCTCGACTACAAATGACCCGTCTTCCACTACAAGTGAGCCACCCACTACTACAAGTGAACAACACTTCACTACAACTAAATTACCCTCGACTACAAATAACCCGTCTTCCACTACAAGTGAGCCACCCACGACTGCAAGTGAACAACCATTCACTACAACTAAATTACCATCGACTACAAATTACCCGTCTTCCACTACAAGTGAACAACCCTTCACTACAACTAAAGTACCCTCGACTACTAATGACCCGTCCTCCACTACAAGTGAACAACCCTTCACTACAACTAAATTACCCTCGACTACAAATAACCCGTCTTCCACTACAAGTGAGCCACCCACTACTACAAGTGAACAACACTTCACTACAACTAAATTACCCTCGACTACAAATAACCCGTCTTCCACTACAAGTGAGCCACCCACGACTGCAAGTGAACAACCATTCACTACAACTAAATTACCATCGACTACAAATTACCCGTCTTTCACTACAAGTGAACAACCCTTCACTACAACTAAAGTACCCTCGACTACTAATGACCCGTCCTCCACTACAAGTGAACAACCCTTCACTACAACTAAATTACCCTCAACTACAAATGATCCTTCTTCCACTACAAGTGAGCCACCCACTACTACAAGTGAACAACCCTTTACTACAACTAAATTACCCTCGACTACAAATGATCCGTCTTCCACTACAAGTGAACAACCCTTCACTACAACTAAATTACCCTTGACTACAAATGACCCGTCTTCCACTACAACTGAACAACCCTTCACTACAACTAAATTACCTTCGACTACAAATGATCCCTCTTCCACTACAAGTGTACAACCCCCTACCACAACTAAATTACCCTCGACTACAAATTACCCGTCTTCCACTACAAGTGAGCCACCCACTACTACAAGTGAACAACCCTTCACTACAACTAAATTACCCTCGACTACGAATGACCCGTCTTCCACTACAACTGAACAACCCTTCACTACAACTAAATTACCTTCGACTACAAATGACCCGTCTTCCACTACAAGTGTACAATCACCTACCACAACTAAATTACCCTCGACTACAAATGACCCGTCTTCCACTACAAGTGAGCCACCCACTACTACAAGTGAACAACCCTTCACTACAACTAAATTACCCTCGACTACAAATAACCCGTCTTCCACTACAAGTGAGCCGCCCACTACTACAAGTGAACAACCCTTCACTACAACTAAATTACCCTCGACTACAAATGACCCGTCTTCCACTACAAGTGAGCCGCCCACTACTACAAGTGAACAACCCTTCACTACAACTAAATTACCCTCGACTACGAATGACCCGTCTTCCACTACAAGTAACAATCCTTTCACTACAACTAAATCACCCTCAACTACAAATGACCCGTCTTCCACTACAAGTGAACAACCCACTACCACAACTAAATTACCCTCGACTACAAATGACCCGTCTTCCACTACAATTGAGCCACCCATTACTACAAGTAAACAACCCTTCACTACAACTAAATTACCCTCAACTACAAATGACCCGTCTTCCACTACCAGTGAGCAACCCACTACCACAACTAAATTACCCTCGACTACAAATGACCCGTCTTCCACTACAAGTGAGCCATCCACTACTACAAGTGAACAACCCTTCACTACAACTAAATTACCCTCGACTACAAATGACCCGTCTTCCACTACAAGTGAGCCACCCACTACTACAAGTGAACAACCCTTCACTACAACTAAATTACCCTCGACTACAAATGACCCGTCTTCCACTACAAGTGAACAACCCTTCACTACAACTAAATTACCTTCGACTACAAATGACCCGTCTTCCACTACAAGTGTACAACCTCCTACCACAACTAAATTACCCTCGACTACAAATGACACGTCTTCCACTACAAGTGAGCCACCCACTACTACAAGTGAACAACCCTTCACTACAACTGAATTACCCTCGACTACAAATGACCCGTCTTCCACTACAAGTGAGCTACCCACTACTACAAGTGAACAACACTTCACTACAACTAAATTACCCTCGACTACAAATAACCCGTCTTCCTCTACAAGTGAGCCACCCACGACTGCAAGTGAACAACCGTTCACTACAACTAAATTACCATCGACTACAAATAACCCGTCTTCCACTACAAGTGAGCCACCCACGACTACATCTGAACAACCCTTCACTACAACTAAATTACCTTCGACTACAAATGACCCGTCTTCCACTACAAGTGTACAACCCCCTACCACAACTAAATTACCCTCGACTACAAATGACCCGTCGTCCACTACAAGTGAGACACCCACTACTACAAGTAAACAACCTTTCACTACAACTAAATTACCCTCGAATACGAATGACCCGTCTTCCACTACAACTGAACAACCCTTCACTACAACTAAATTACCTTCGACTACAAATGATCCCTCTTCCACTACAAGTGTACAACCCACTACCACAACTAAATTACCCTCGACTACAAATTACCCGTCTTCCACTACAAGTGAGCCACCCACTACTACAAGTGAACAACCCTTCACTACAACTAAATTACCCTCGACTACGAATGACCCGTCTTCCACTACAACTGAACAACCCTTCACTACAACTAAATTACCTTCGACTACAAATGACCCGTCTTCCACTACAAGTGTACAACCACCTACCACAACTAAATTACCCTCGACTACAAATGACCCGTCTTCCACTACAAGTGAGCCACCCACTACTACAAGTGAACAACCCTTCACTACAACTAAATTACCCTCGACTACAAATGACCCGTCTTCTACTACAAGTGAACAACCCTTCACTACAACTAAATTACCCTCGACTACAAATGACCCGTCTTCCACTACAAGTGAGCCGTCCACTACTACAAGTGAACAACCCTTCACTACAACTAAATTACCCTCGACTACGAATGACCCGTCTTCCACTACAAGTAACAATCCTTTCACTACAACTAAATTACCCTCAACTACAAATGACCCGTCTTCCACTACAAGTGAACAACCCACTACCACAACTAAATTACCCTCGACTACAAATGACCCGTCTTCCACTACAATTGAGCCACCCATTACTATAAGTAAACAACCCTTCACTACAACTAAATTACCCTCAACTACAAATGACCCGTCTTCCACTACCAGTGAGCAACCCACTACCACAACTAAATTACCCTCGACTACAAATGACCCGTCTTCCACTACAAGTGAGCCATCCACTACTACAAGTGAACAACCCTTCACTACAACTAAATTACCCTCGACTACAAATGACCCGTCTTCCACTACAAGTGAGCCACCCACTACTACTAGTGAACAACCCTTAACTACAACTAAATTACCCTCGACTACAAATGACCCGTCTTCCACTACAAGTGAACAACCCTTCACTACAACTAAATTACCTTCGACTACAAATGACCCGTCTTCCACTACAAGTGTACAACCTCCTACCACAACTAAATTACCCTCGACTACAAATGACACGTCTTCCACTACAAGTGAGCCATCCACTACTACAAGTGAACAACCCTTCACTACAACTGAATTACCCTCGACTACAAATGACCCGTCTTCCACTACAAGTGAGCTACCCACTACTACAAGTGAACAACACTTCACTACAACTAAATTACCCTCGACTACAAATAACCCGTCTTCCTCTACAAGTGAGCCACCCACGACTGCAAGTGAACAACCGTTCACTACAACTAAATTACCATCGACTACAAATAACCCGTCTTCCACTACAAGTGAGCCACCCACGACTACATCTGAACAACCCTTCACTACCACTAAATTACCTTCGACTACAAATGACCCGTCTTCCACTACAAGTGTACAACCCCCTACCACAACTAAATTACCCTCGACTACAAATGACCCGTCGTCCACTACAAGTGAGACACCCACTACTACAAGTAAACAACCCTCCACTACAACTAAATTACCCTCGAATACGAATGACCCGTCTTCCACTACAACTGAACAACCCTTCACTACAACTAAATTACCTTCGACTACAAATGACCCGTCTTCCACTACAAGTGTACAACCACCTACCACAACTAAATTACCCTCGACTACAAATGGCCCGTCTTCCACGACAAGTGAGCCACCCACTACTACAAGTGAGCAACCCTTCACTACAACTAAATTACCCTCGACTACAAATAACCCGTCTTCCACTACAAGTGAGCCACCCACGACTACAAGTGAACAACCCTTCACTACAACTAAATTACCCTCGACTACAAATAACCCGTCTTCCACTACAAGTGAACCACCCACGACTACATCTGAACAACCCTTCACTACAACTAAATTACCTTCGACTACAAATGACCCGTCTTCCACTACAAGTGTACAACCTCCTACTACAACTAAATTACCCTCGACTACGAATGACCCGTCTGCCACTACAAGTGAACAACCCTTCACTACAACTAAATTACCTTCGACTACAAATGACCCGTCTTCCACTACAAGTGAACAACCCACTACCACAACTAAATTACCCTCGACTACAAATGACCCGTCTTCCACTACAAGTGAGCCACCCACTACTACAAGTGAACAACCCTTCACTACAACTAAATTACCCTCGGCTACGAATGACCCGTCTTCCACTACAAGTGAACAACCCTTCACTACAACTAAATTTCCTTCGACTACAAATGACCCGTCTTCCACTACAAGTGAGCCACCCACTACTACAAGTGAACAACCCTTCACTACAACTAAATTACCCTCGACTACAAATGACCCGTCTTCCACTACAAGTGAGCCGCCCACTACTACAAGTAAACAACCCTTCACTACAACTAAATTACCCTCGACTACGAATGACCCGTCTTCCACTACAAGTAACAATCCCTTCACTACAACTAAATTACCCTCAACTACAAATGACCCGTCTTCCACTACAAGTGAACAACCCACTACCACAACTAAATTACCCTCGACTACAAATGACCCGTCTTCCACTACAATTGAGCCACCCATTACTACAAGTGAACAACCCTTCACTATAACTAAATTACCCTCAACTACAAATGACCCGTCTTCCACTACCAGTGAGCAACCCACTACCACAACTAAATTACCCTCGACTACAAATGACCCGTCTTCCACTACAAGTGAGCCACCCACTACTACAAGTGAACAACCCTTCACTACAACTAAATTACCCTCGACTACAAATGACCCGTCTTCCACTACAAGTAACAATCCCTTCACTACAACTAAATTACCCTCAACTACAAATGACCCGTCTTCCACTATAAGTGCACAAACCACTACTACAAGTAAACCATCGGTCACCACAGATGTATCAACGACAGCCTCGAATGCAACAACTTCGGCTACAAATTCACCGTCCACAACGTCAGAAACACCCTCCACCAATAATACCACCACAACAGTTGCCGCAGTTCCTTCAACTTCGGCCTCCAGCAATATACAAACCACAATGGGTATCAGCACAACTATAAACAGTTCTTCAACTTCTATTTATTCCACTTCTGATTCCAGTATAGGTCTAACCACTACTAACACACCACCAACCACGTCCAACAAGAAGGATTCTGTGGACAACACTCTGATTGCTATAACTGCTGCAGTTTCAGCGGCAGTAGCAGTTTTTGTCACAGTTTCTTGTATAGTTCTTTTCAAAAGATATAAGCATTTGCCAAGTGCAAACCAAACCAATCTGTTAGCATAGGTGATGTAGCGCTGCTACATAATGTAAAGGACATAATTAAAATTAAATTTCATAAATAAATCCGTATAATATAATATATATAATCAATTTGATGTATCAAGCTTAAAAATATAATACCAGGATAAAATAATAAGAAAAGTATAAAATGCGAAACATGTAAGAGTAGCAAGTAATTTCGAAAACATCAATTATTGCGATTTGTTAAAAGCATATTTTTTGTTAATATCGAAAACATTTTGTCATAATGTAAGATCTACTTATTTGTGCTGGCGAAAAAGTTAATTGTGATTATATATCCATACTGATGTGAAATGTATACATTTATTTTATATAATTTAATATATTTAAATACATGAATGGCTAAAAGTTCATCATAATGTTATATTGGGTTGGCTACTAAGCAATTCCGGTTTCAAATATATGATAGAGTTTTCTTTATTTTTCCTGCTGTGCTGTACTTTAGAATTTATTTCTTAACACTGGTCATATTGACGTAACTTTTTATGCAAGCAGTGCATACTTTCTTTTAAACGTATTGGTTGTGAGTTTCTCGGTCTATTAAAAAAATGATGAGCATGATAAAGTCATAATTAAGGATAATCGTCATATAACTGTTCGAGAAAATCGAAGAGGCTGCAGAAACCCGCCACAAGTGAAGCTCATTTAAAATGTTTAAAAAGCTTGAAATACAGGTCTCAGAATTAAAAAATAATAATTTAACAAAAAAAAATCAACTTGTGCGATACGGGACCTAGAATTAAAAGAAATGTATTTAACAAAACAAATGAACTATTGCGATATGCCCCTAAAAATAAATAAAACCCTTCTGAAAGTAATCAGTTTTTGTAATGATATAAAGGTCTTATTTTTAAATTATAGAGCAACCATTAAAAAGCAAGAAATATCACACCGAGAGCATTTTATCCAACAAGAATCAGCTGTCAGTTTAAAACTTGCTGTGTGTTTCTTAAACTGCTTCTCAGGAACCAAAGGATCAATTCTGATCTTCACTTGAACAATTAATAAAGCTGGATAAATTAATAGGAGAAAAACAAAACAAGAATCAGCTGTCAGTTTGGTGTGTTTAAAACTTGCTGTGTGTTTCTTAAACTGCTTCTCAGGAACCAAAGGATCAATTCTGATCTTCACTTGAACAATTAATAAAGCTGGATAAATTAATAGGAGAAAAACATCTATAGTTGTAAATTATGAGAGATTTAGAATTCTACTAAAGCCTCACGCATAGGAAACTATTGAAGCTTGACCAGTAAATTTTTTTTTCTCATACAGTCCTGATGATTATAATTCATCTAGAAGTATGCAGAATTCTTTGATAGATGGCAATATCCATCATTCACATCTAGCTGATAAAAATTAGAAATTTTATGAGAAGCTGAAAAAAAGATGGTCAAAGGTCATTGAGTAAATTGGAAAATATATAATTTAATATATTTAACTTTGCTTTTTTAAATAAAAAAACAAAATTTTATTTTGCACTATAGAACCCGAATCACTTACTTGCCAACCTAGAAAAAAAATAGAAGTTGAGAAATATCACGTAATAACTTTGTAAAAAAAAGTAATATTAAAAAAAAGTTATATGTAAATTATAAGTTAAACAATAGCAACGATATTATAGAAAATTGATAAGAACGCATTGATATTGTTTTGAGCTGGCTATGGTTCCGTGGTAAAAACTTGGCCCGGCAAACACTGGTTCCAAGTTTGTTTGGACACCGTTTTCGTGTATAACCTTTAAATATGAAAACAAGTAAAAATATCATTTCGAAAGCCTTGCTGTAATATACGATATCTCATCAAAATTAGATTAAAATCGAATAAAAATAAATATCATAAGATAGATAATGGAAAGTAGATCAGTGCGTTGCTATTAGTTTTTTCGTTTTTTTACGACAAAAGTGTTCTATCACCTTAAATACGATTGATAATTAAATAAATTATATTCAATTGATATATTGTTTAAAGAAATTAGTATTACTTATTGCTAATATTGTATTTTAGTGCTTCATGTTTTAGTTATACTGTTCTTTACTAAAAATAATGTATAGTTTTTTATTAAGATGATTTTCATTATGTATTTGTATTATCTTTTACTATTACATATTTAAAACATTTGTTCACCTAATTATTTATTAATTTTACTACAAAAATGTAATAAATCAGTTATAATATTATATTCATGAATATTATTTAGTACTTATGTTACATGGTATTATAATTTATATTTATTTTATAATAATTAAAATAATTTATAGTTGATAAAAATCACCATACAAACTAGTTGTAAGTGGCATTTTATCTTAATGCGAGTACCATAAATTATCCGATATGTGTAAATAATCGACTTAAATAAAAATTGTATTCAATTGTATATTGTACAATTGTATATTGTAAAAGTTGTTTTCAATGTATTTATATTTAATGTTTATAACTCTGCGTTTTGTTCAGATTAAATAAGTATAATTAAAGTAAATTTTTATAAATGTTACGATGTTTGCTGTTTAAATCTCTATAAGACAAACTATTGGTTTTGTATGTAGATGTCAAATATTTATAATTCGGAGTAGTTTAACTTTTTCTTTGATACTATATAAAATCTTTTCTTCTATTCCATAGAATCTAAAAACCTCTCTTCAAAAAAAGAAAGAAAATTGTACACAAATATGTATGATGTATACAATTATAGTTCACACATATGTTTTACCATTTGTTATAGAAAACTAGTGGGGCGCAAGGCATCGTGCCTTAAGGCAAATTGCTCCGTACCAAAAATAATTATTTTTTTAAAAACGATTACCATTTTTGAAAAAAAATTACTTCAAAAAAATTAAATTTTTGAGAAACAAAAAATAACTTTTTTTGAAAAAAAAAAATTTTTTTTTGAAAATTTTTTTTCTTTATTTTAACATATTTTGGAAATTTTGAATAATTTTTCAAAGCAATCGTATTGCTTTAACTGCATAGAGACAAAATGTCAAAGCGCGTACGCGCCGCGTCGCCGTCTAACAGGTAAACATTGGTACGGAAACCATAGGAATGTAAACAAAATTTATACTTATTGTTAAAATCTCTATAAAATATCTGATAATTTGATGTGCATATGTCTAATGATCATTTTTGACCGCCAAATGGCATTTTTTTTTTACTTTTTGCATCAGATCTCCAAAACCGCTAAACCAGCCTTCATGAAAATTTGATCAATTCTTTATCTTGTCAATACAAGTAAAATGTTTTTTGAATTATTAAAATCGGACGCTCCGTTCTCTTGAAAACTGAGTTACCATTTTCGACACTTTTTGCCCCGTATCTTTGGAACGGCTAGACCTGCCTCCGCCAAAAACTAATCAGCACGTCACGCTATCAATACGAAACACACACATACATTTTTTCTAAGGTATGCCAAAATATTCAAAACCTTTGAAATGTAAAGATATATAAAAATTTTCATTTTCGATTACTATAACTTGCCCTACGGGAAGTTAATAATAACAGTAAAACATTGTAAATAATAACTTCAAATCTCAAACTCTTTCGAGAATATTATTGATACTTAATAATTTCGAGAATATTATTGATACTTATACTTATATCATAAATGTTCCATTATAGTTCATGAATCGATTTTGTCGAAAACACCAAACTTTCCGTAACTATTGGTTGAATTTCCAGAACAATTCTTTTAATTGTTTTCTACTTGATATTTATGGAATCACATGCAACAGCACATAATGAGGTGACTGCAGATGATATCCAGGAAAAAAAGATATTATCAAAACATTAAAACAGCTAAGTATAAGCATATTATCACACACCACTAATTTATTTATTTTTTGTTTACTCCTAATATGCTTTTATATCAAATAAAAATAAATATGATGTGATCACATTTTATCTGAAACCGTCACGCATTTTTTCAATATCACTCTCTTCATTAAAATCTCCATTCGTATCGCTGGATTAATTTAGCGAACGATCTCGACGCTTATCTGACTGATAAAAAATTAATAAATCCTACGGCACCTGTTTATTAATTACTAGAATTAGTATTAATTTAGCCGTAGAACAGTTAAAAGTTCATTACGTTAATGTTACTCAGGAAAAACTATGGAGATTTTACTTATGAGTATATTATTAGTAAGTGCTTTTATCAAAGTCACTTTAGCTATACAATGTGCAGACATTAATTTCAACGATGGTCAATTGCATTTGACAAAGTGTACTGGTTCAGTGAATTGGATGCCTCCTTGGGCAGTTCTGGCTTTCGAAGACGAAACCGATTTTGAACCACGAAATGAAAAAACAAGCCATTATATTGCAAAACCTTCGGGCAGCTGGGCAGATGTCTGTGGAGAAACGGAATCCTATGTAGCTGATGAATATTCTTACGTTGTAGTAGGATTTTATATTGAAAAACTAAGCGTCCAAGGATATGGAGATATCATTCTTGAATTATTCATTGATGGTGATAAAGAAATTGAAAAGAAAATACCATATACAAATACGGCGCAGGAATGGAGAGAAGAAGAAATTAAAGTGACCAAAAGCGGATCACTAATGGTAAGCCATCTACAATGTAATTCATTAATATAGGACGTATTATGTTTATTATTAGTTTTTGATTATTGCGAATATTGGATGACCAATAATTATAAAATAACATGTAGAATCAAGTATGCTAGGCATACACTTCATTTGCTTCAAATCGAAATCCATTATTAACTTTCAGAATGAGAAGTTTATGTCTTCACCAGAAGACCGCATTGATTAATTTTGAATGAAAGTGAAAACTAAACTAAGTAAAATAAACAATTAATTCTTTTATTTTAGTAGCCAAATTTGAATTTTTATTGATTATTTACACGTATCGGATTCAAGTTTATGTAACTTGACTTAGGACAAAATGCCACTCAGTTATTTACAAAATAAAATATATTTGTGTACGAGTATAAATTTGTAAGCAAAACCTTTAAAATTTGTTTTTATTTCGCTTTTTGTTGCTCTAGCAATAGAAAGAGTATCAACAAACTATCTGTAATATAATATCTATTTATAATATTTTATATTGAAGATGTATCAAATACGGTTGTTTTATAATTTTTAGTGATTTTTTCACATTATCCATCAGCTAAACCAATCATCACGCAGATGTGTTTCCCGCTAGCCAATTATAGCCAATTTTAATTAAAAAGGTATATTATATTTTTGAAATAAGTCCAGCAGATTTTCAATTAAAAAATTGCTTTCGAATACACATACATGCGTGAAAAATAAAATTACCTAATAAGGTTAATAATAGTAATAATTACCTAATAACAGCAATAAGACAATAAACATTTTTCAAAACAAAATACGATAAAAATCGTGATAAATAAAACGTCTAATATAATAGATAAGAATAACGTAAATAAATAATAAAATTAATTGAAGTTTGTTTAATTTTCGCTAGACCCTTTACTCATTAAATTTAGCGAATGTGAGTGTCTTATTGCTGTTTATGAATTTTTTAGAGAAATAGTAACTATGTCTTAATAAAAAATATTAAAGATTTATCTAATAATAAATATGTAATTAATACGGGTTCTTTCAGGTAAGATTAACTCTGGGAACGAATGAAAAAATAAAGGCAGGCATTGATTATATTAAGGTATATAATTCGAAAAGCGATATTGATGAATGTAAGCCGCAAGACATAACAACTAATAAGCCAACTACGACTACAAATGCACCAACCACAACAACGAATGCACCAACTACTACTACAAATACACCAACCATGCCTACAAATGCACCAACTACGACTACAAATGCACCAACCACAACTACGAATGCACCAACTACTACTACAAATACACCAACCATACCTACAAATGCACCAACTACGACTACAAATGCACCAACCACAACTACGAATGCACCAACTACTACTACAAATACACCAACCATACCTACAAATGCACCAACTACGACTACAAATGCACCAACCACAACTACGAATGCACCAACTACAACTACAAATACACCAACCATACCTACAAATGCACCAACTACGACTACAATAACTACCACAAATGCACCGATCACAACAACAACAGTACTAACCTCGAACACAAATGTACCTTCTACTACAACAGTTGGCACAATTCCTTCAACTACATCTCCCGACAACATGCCGACCACAATCAGTACTAGCACGACTATAAAAAAACCTACATCTCCCATTGATTCTACTTCAGATTCCAGCATTGGTTTAACAACTACTAAAACACCACCAACCGATATACCAAACCTTCATCAGGCTTCTGTGGACAACACTCTGATCGCTATTATAGCTGCAGTTTCTGCGGCAAGTGCAGTTTTTGTTACAGTTTGTTGTATAGTTATACTCAGAAGATATAAGCTTTTACCAAAGACAAAACCAAGCACTGAGATATTTGCAAAATTGCCCAGATTAACTATCAATAATGACGCCACCATAAGCGGTATAAATTATGCTGCATAATGAAAAAACATGATTAAGATAAAATAGTATCTAAATAGATCTGTGTTGTTGGAATATTAGTAAGATAAGGTTGATCAAAGTGATTATCACACTGGTCCAAAGTCAACAACAATTATACCTTGTCTTGCCCAGTATTAGTCAATCTCTATTATAATCTCCCAATCTAATCTGGAAAACCATACTAATAAAGAGCCAGAAAGAGATCAAGGAACATAGTAAATATTTGGCGAAAACAGATTAGTAACATATTTGACAAAGATGTCTAATATATGTCACAAAATAAAAAAGAGTTATTCGCTAAAGTGATATTTTGTAAATGTTGATTGTAGTGAAAAACTTTATCAAAATGAATCAACTATACGTTGGTGAAAGATTGAACGTGATTGTTTTATCAGTGCAGATGTGGACTACACATAAATAATTCTTCATAATTATTTTTATATCTTATATATAAAAATGGATCGCAAAATGTGTTGGTAAGCGCATAACTCAACAACGCCTGGACCAATTTGGCTAATTCTTTTTTTAAAATGTTCGTTGAAGTCCAAGGATGGTTGTTACGGCGAGAAAAAAACGAATAATTGGCGGGAAAACCCTAAAAACAGCCCTTTTCTTCTTTAATCGAGTAGGCAACGCAATTTGTAAAAAAAACAATGATCTATTACATGACATTTTGTGTAGTTTTTGATAATCTAATTTTGAATATATTTATATAAACATAGAAATATCTTTCTAATAATCAAGCTATCTTGGCAGCCAAAAACAATGATGTAAATTAATTAAATTTCAAAATTCAAGAACAAATTACAGGCGAATCAGTTGATTCGGCAACTAACCAAGACGATCCATCGGAGTTTTTAAACTCGCTGGATTTGCTAGGATTGTCACCTCACAATCTTCAATTAAAGGTTGGATCGGCAATTATAATGTTGCGAAATATCGACCAACTATATTTAAAGGATAGTATAAAGCAGAAGATGTTCTCGCACCATGCATCCCAATACGTTTCCAGTGCGTTTATGGTATCATTAAGTGTTTGTGGTATTAATTTAGAAAACCCATGCTTCTCACATGGAAAATTGTATGTTGTTTGTTCCCGTATTGGAAAACCATCAGATTTATTTGTCTATGCACTAGGTAATCAAACAAAAAACATCGTTTATCACAAAGCACTACAATGAAAATTAAACTGATTTTTGAATTATGATTTACATTATTAAAATTACTTACTCTTAAATGCTTATAGTGTTTTATTTAATTATTTTTAATTCACACCGAATTATTACCAGGGTGACGGTTCTGTTCAGGATAATTTTTTGCAAAGAATAGAAAAAAGGTAGGCACAAAACACCGCCACATTACATTTTTTTTTGACAGGACGAAGTCTGTCGGGCCGGCTAGTTTAACCAATAAAAAATAATAGTGACACTATTAAAAAACAATATGTTATGCGAGGTAGAAATTATAGAGTGATTTGTAGTTGTAATTAAATTCAGTATTATATTTATTAAAGTATTTAAGTATTTCATATGTTTCTGAAACCATTTTATACTACAAACAGAAAATAGTTTACTACTAAAATGTTTTTTACTACTTATTTTTTATATTTATATTTCATAAGTTATTTTTACAAAAAATGTTATTTATTTAAGTAAGCTGTTATTATTATTTGTATTTATTTTGTAAAATTTAGTAATTAGTGCAATATGTACAAGAAACACTCTACAAATAAAATAATCTGTTTTTATTTTTTTATTATATTTTGAATTGTGATTTTAATTTTATTGTAATTTGATTTATATTCCTATCCTTAACATATTGCAATTTGCAAAACTTTGGTATATTACTACAATTTAATAACTTGTATTTAAGTTTTTATAATTAACAACTTTAGCAGAACCCATAATATATGATAATACTCATTGAAAATATTTTTGTTTAGCAATAAAGATATAATATAAAATAGGGAACGTTGAAAATATTGTTTTTATTTTTAAAGTTTCTAAGCTATATACATACAAAGTTTTTCTATGATGTTTTCTAATATCCAATATTCTCAAAAATATTAAAAATTAGAGCTATACGTTATTTGAAAAAATAATAAAAACGTTAAAATGTTATTATTACAAAAGAATGGATTTTCCTAAAGTGAGTTTAAAACTAGTGAGTTATGGGGCCAATACTTCGATAAAATAGACCGCAACATAGCGATGTTATGACAACGTTTTGTTACGATATGGTTACGGTCTTCACTTCATATAAATTGGTAGTAAAAACTGTCAAACTGATAAGTATCTGCTTTGCAGTCAGCTATTTTATATATAAACTTAATCTAGAAAACGCACAAACGTCAAGAAAGGATGTTATCATAACTGCATCTTTCTAATGTTATATGATAACATATACGTGAAGTTGGTTTTATGTGTAAAATATGAAGAAAGGAGCATTATATAGCGTTGCCATAACAACGCCATGTTTCGGTCTATTTTATCGGATTGGTTCCTATGTGTGAATTTCAAATTTCACAGAAATAATAAATCATTATTAACTTTCCGTAGGGCATGTTATAGAAATCGCAAAAAAAATCAAAAATGAAAATTTTAATATATTTTTACTTTCCAAAGGTTTCTGAACATTTTGCATACCTTATAAGAAATGGATGTATGTGTGAGTGTGTGTGTGTGTTTGAATACAAATTTTCGTCAATGATTTCGAGAAAACGGATCAAGCGATTTGAATGATTAAAAAAACATTTGATTTCTGATGATAAGGAATGATGCTAATTAGTTTTTGGCTATAGCAGGTCCAGTAGTTTCGAAGATACAAGGCAAAAAGTTCCAAAAACAGTAATTCAGTTTCTTTCAGTTAATTGTATTAATAAAATAAAGAACTGATAAAAATTTTGAGAAGGCAGGTCTAGCGATTTCAAAGATCTAATAAAAGAAAATAAATAGTTGAAAGTGGCATTTAGCCCTAAGGCAAGTTGCATAAACTTCCCAAAATGTGTAATAATTGACTTAATCAACCGAAATTGGGATTTAGATATTTAGATAAAATTTTCAACTATTTAATTCGAAAATAAAGTTAAGGCTATCAATTAAATCTAAACATTGCGATTTCCAATAGAATTTTCTCAAACACATTTAAACTATCTATAATTATATTAATTATATTGCACAGTCACGTGCTTGTATATCCTAAAATTGTAACTTATTATTTTAAATTAAATAAATTTCAATGGATGGTAATGATGCTAACCAAAATTTCTACGGCAAGAAATTGACCCATCACATCACAGAAGCAACTTTTGACGCAATTTTTGACAATAATATTTTTTTTAATTTTGATGAATTTTTGAAATCAAACTACTTGCCGTAGAAATTTTGGTATGTTATTTTTTTAACTTTATTACTTTGTCTTACAGGTATTTTTAGGTAAAAATTTACCAAGCCGTTTTCTTGTATTTAACTGTTGCAGAAAAAATGCCGATTTTTATGAAACTTATTTGACGATAGATATCATAGTCTTATAGAAGATACTAAAATATTATGGCCTAACAACAAATAGTTGAATGTTGAAAATTCATCAAAGTTTGAGAAAATATTATAGTCAAAATTTGTGTCAAATTCGCTTTTGTGATATGATGAGTCAAACATTATCAATTCATTAAAATTTATAATAATAATATCAAATTTGGGGCATACAAGCACGGGTCTGTACAATATAAAATATAATTACAGTTAATTTAAATGTGTTTGAGAAAATTCTATTAGAAATCGCAACGTTTAGATTTATTTGGCAGCGATAACTTTATTTTTGAAATAAATTGTTGAAAAGCTTATCTTAATATATAAATCTCAATTTCGGTTGATTAAGTCAATTATTACACATTTCGGAAAGTTCATTCTACGTTTATATTTTAATTTTACTAACTTACCTCTGGGTAGGTTACAACTGTCTACATACTTGTTATTTCTATCATTAGGATTTATAATTTAAGTCCATTAACAAAAAACAACAGAAAAACAAGATGATAAGCTGCAAACAAAAATCAATTTATTGTATATTTATAAAATACTATTTTATATTGTATAGAATAATATCTACACAATACAATTCCACAAGCGGTAGCATAATAAAAACAGAAAAAAGTAATACCAATCAAAATTCGTCCAAATAAAATCAGTGGACATTAACATTAACATCAACGTCAACATCAACTCCACCATCAACATCAATGTTTACATCTATGTCAGCATGCGATGTATTATGATGATGTGGTTTTGGGGTAGTTCCATTGGAAACAGGCGGCCAAAAAGTGGTATGGTTAGTGGTCCCTGGTGGAACTTGAGTTGGATAAAAGCAATTGGAGTTGTAAATCTTGATATAATCTATTGCAAACTTTACATGGTAGTCGTTTACTAGGTTGAACCTCATCTAGAAAATAGAAATATATAATAATAAATATAAAGTTTCTAAATGAGGTAAAAATGGTACAGATAGATAAGATAACAAACAAATGAAGACGTGCTAAGGAGAGTGGTAAAAGAAAAAACCCTACTGAGTAATATCATAAAAAGGAATGGAAACTGGATGAGATCCTTACGACGTCATCCATGGTAAAATGGAGGTCTGAAAAAACTAAGAAAAAAAGAATGCAGATGATTGACGACTTACGTGAAAAGAAAAAAATACAGGGAACTGATAATGAAGCACAGGACCAGAAAACAGAAGCAGAAGTTTGAATATGTGAATAATAATAATAATAGGAATACAAGGAAGAGAAAAAAAATTCATTGATATTTGGTGCTTTCATATGATAGACTTGCTTCCAGGGAAACAACTAATTATTATTATTGTGTTTATATAAAAAACAATATACTGCAAATCCATTATCTAGTTCACAAACAAAAACTTACTAATGCTTTTCCATTTGTGTTAGATAGCAAATACATATCCTTCCAAGTAGTAGATGAATTACGGTCAAATGAAATAAGTTCTTTAACGTCAGTGTTCTCATGAACTATTATACTGGCCTCAAAATATCCGAAACCTTGCCCATCACGACGTTCTGCGTAGAAACCTACCTATATAATAATTTAATAAATTATATAACAAAATTACTAAAAAAAAGCTGTAGTTTTCATAATAGAATCATATTATTGCAACCTCTAAATATATAACAGTTGTTACCGAAAGAGAAGATTTTGTTTACGCCAGAAATATCAATTAGCTAATTTTGGGTTTTCTCGACGTTTCGAGTCATTCTGAATTGTTTGATACTGACATTGGAACATCTATTTGTGTCTGTAATCGTTCAAAACCAAAATTACAAAATGCCGAAATATTTTACATTTTTCTGCTAATCAGAACAAACTGCTTAATTTGTTAAAGAATTTAAGTTTGCACTGGGGGATTTGATAAAGAATTTAAGTTTGCACTTTTGAAATTTTTGGATAAGTAAAAAATATTAATATATTAAAAAAAAATTCTTATTTTTCTAACAATTTTTCAGTTCAGATTTGAAACAGTTCATTTTTTAAAACTATTTCTACAAATATATGCAAACTAAATTTTATTTTTCACTGAGAAAACATAAAATTAGCAAATCAGATTTTCTGGCGATTACAAACTTTATTATAAATAATAATAAATATAACAAAATAACAATATTAGAAATAATAAGATAATAATATGATAATAATAATAACAATAATATCAATGTCAGCGTTTACAAATGGCTATTTATGAGATCATTGGAAATATTTCGTTTTAGCCTGATTGTTTTGCTATATTTATTATTATCTTTCACTTATTGTTTTTATTCTACTTTATTGTTTTTCTAGTATTATTTTATTATTCAGAAATTTTATTTATTTTACTCATTAATTTTATTATTATTTTTATTTGCTTTTATTTTATATTAAAACAACATACTATGGATAAAATTTTATTGAAAATTCTATTCTTTATTTTGTACTATTTTATTAAATTTATACTATTGTTCATTACTGTTACTTGATGTTAATTATTTTGGAGAGGGTAACAAATATAAAAAAAATTATAAATAATAATTTGGAATTTTCGCTTACAATTTTTTATTGATATTTATAATTATAATGTTATAATAAACACTTAATTAAAATTATTTTGTTCAAAATCAAATTATTATAATTATTATTATAGTTTATAATTACCTTAAATATACTTTGAATTATATTAATACATACCTGCAATGTTGTACTATGATCAACGTCATATAGTTCTGTTTCGACGCACAAACTTCGATGTTCGCTCTGATTAACATAATTTCCAATAAAATATGTTTCATTGCCAGTTCTTGAATTCAATTCTTCGTAAGCATCGAACTTTCGTACCACTAGTGGTTCCAAATGGCTTAAATTTCCAGAACAATTCTTCAAATTCAACTCGCCATTATTGAAATTTATGAAATCACAAGAAACAGCACATGATAATGTGAAAGCTGCTGCCACCAGAAGAAGGAGAAATAGAGTCTTCATATTTGGTAAAGCACCACTTTTTATTTACCTCTATCCAAAAGTTTTATGATGAAGGATGTTCTTGTTTCCGAAAAAAATATATTGATAATGATGCTTCATCAAATAATGGAAAAGTGTTCAATCTTAGGAGTATCTTATAAACTCAATCTAAAAAATAGACCGAGAACTAGTGAACTAAACAAATTTTTTATGATTAATTTATAGTAATAGCAAACGTACTAAGGTAATGACATTTTGCTTTTATAAAAAAAATAATAAAATTAGAATTAGATGAAAATAATCCAACATCAACAAAACAAGAATTGAATTTTGAATTTTTAATATCAAATATAGTAAACGTCCAAAAATCTAAAATTTTTTACATATCTTTATTAACAGTTTCTGAACATTTCGGTGTATCTTAGAAAAAATGAATGTTTGTATGTGTGCTGTGTGCGTATATATACAATTTTTCATCCACGATTTCGGGCGCACTAATCAACCGAGTTCATTGATTAAAAAAACATTCGATTCCTATTAATAGGGAGACGTGCTGACTAGATTTCAGATCCAGCCGATTCGGAGTTTCGTAGCAAAAAGTGCAGAAAATGGTAATTTGGTTATTGCGAGAACGGGACGTCTGATTAGATTAATTCAAAATACATTCAATTCGTTTTAATGGCGAGAGGTGCTAGTTAGTTTTTGACAAAGACAGAATCACCCGTTTTGGAGATACAGAGCCAAAAGTGCTAAAAATTACAGAAGAAGAAACATCCGATTTAAATGATTTAAAAAACATTTTGCTTGTGTTGACTGTATGAAGAAGCAATTAACTTTCGAGGAAAGCAATCAATTTCTTTCTTTTAATTTCAAAATTTTCAAAAAATATAATTTTTTATATATCGAAAATTTTTCGGAGTTTAATTTTAATTCTTAAGCCAAAATTCTAAAGCTCACTTATATAGTAATGAATAATATTAACTTTGAAATTCATTTTATATAATTCTTAGAAATATGAGATAAGCTTCTTCATTCTAACTCTTAGATTAGGTTTTGGTAATTTGTTTAGATATACAAATATAGTCGTCCAATATATAAGCTCTCATATTCTATCTATAAAATATAAATAATGAAAGTTACAGTATTTATAATAATTTATTTGAAAACATTTAAAATCCCTTGAATATTTCATGAGAAATTCCAGAAATTTGCTTTAAGATACGATGCCATGCACCACTAGTTTTTATTTAAAAAAAATTATGCTAATGGAAATTTGCATAAATATTAAAACCTGATAACACAATATTTACTTTATTAATACCAAATTAAATAATACTTTATTATGCCAAAACAAACTAATTTAAGAATTTTACTCTTACATTTGTCTCATAAAGTGATCACCAGCTCGAGCTCCAAAAAGGTTAAATACATTTTTTGAAGATTATTTGGAGATTATTAGCAGATTACACATTTTTTTAATTTAATTAAAAGATAATTTTAAAAATTACGATATAATTTTGATATCAAATATTTATTCCTCAATCATTTAACTCGATAAAGAATTGCGTTGAATAGTTTTGGGCGACGATCGACCATGCCGTTTCTTTATAATTAGCAGAAAAGTATAAACTTTTTTCAAAGTTTTAATAGACACGTATTCTAAGTAGATCTCAGTTCTTATTGATTAAATCAAGTATTAACCCCTCTCTAGAAATTCATGCAAAATTGATTATGGCACAATGCCACTTACACCCAGTATTGTCTTACTACACGCTAGTCGAAGATATTTTCTTGACTAAAAGCATATCTTGGCGCCATAAATTGGGCGCCAGTAGATTTAAAAAAGCGATCAAAAATATGTACGTAATTGATAATGTGCATATATGTCTTTTTATCTTTTAATCACACACAGATTATATCATAAACGCCGCAAACATATGTCAACATCATAGATAATTTGATTTCGAAATCAATTTTATTAAAACATAATTTAATAAAAGATATTTGCACATTTGCTATCAGTTTATGAATAATATGAACACAAATTACTGAAAAGCAAATCAAGATCGATACTGATTATTTAGAGGAGCAAATAAAGGACAAACATAAACATATCCATGAAAAACTAGAAATTCTTTCTTTTTATTTATGGATAAAAAAATTATATCTTGATTGAAATATACGTACAATTTATTTATATAACATTGCCAAAAATCTTGGTTACCGCTCATGGTGACAATGATGTATGGCATGCCTGGAAAGAAGTGAAACTTTCTATTTTATAAACAAACTAGTGCTGTATGGCATTGTCCCTTAAGGCAAATTGCTGGAATTTTACGTACCGTATCGAAATATTCGAGTAATATTAAATGTTTTCACATAGATTATTATAAATACTGTATCATTGTATAATTTTTATAAAAATTATATGAACTGAATTAAAAAGTTCAAATTATTTATTTAAAGTATATAAGTGGACTTTACAACTTTAGCAATAATTAAAATTAAAATCTGAATTAGTTTTGATATACATAAAAAAAAATTGGATTTTTTTTTTAAATTGTAAAATAAAATAAAATTCCCAAAAACAATCGTTTCGTCAACACGAGCAGAAAGTTTTTTAAATCATTCAAATCGGATGCTTAGTTCTCTCAAAAAATGACATTTTTTGCATATTTAGCTCCGTATGTTCAAAATGGCTAGACCTGTCTTTGCCAATCAATTAATCATTACTTCTTTCCATCATGACAAATTGATTGTTTTTTGGATCATGCAAATCGGATGGTCCGTTCTCTCAATGCTCTGTATCTCCGAGACGGCTGAATCTGCCTTTTCCAAAAACTAATCAGCACATCTCTATCAATAGGAATCAAATTTTTTTGAACGATTCAAATCAGTTGATCCACGCGCCCGAAAACGTGGACAAAAAATTGCAGTCTCACAAAACACAAACACATGCATCAATTTTTTCTAAGGTATGCCAAAATGTTCAGAAACCTTCAAAACGACGAAAAATGCAAAAAAATTCATTTTCGATTTTCGGCCCATTACTATAACTACCCTACGGAAAGTTAATAAATGATGTACAATTAAAATGATATTTAGGTATCATAAACTAAACACAAGACCTCAAAATGAAAAAAAAGCTTCCAACTTTTTGAACGTTGATTGCCTTATAATTTATCTAAAATGTTTATTTTTTTTAATAAAATAAAAATATTAAGAATAAAATAATAAAATATTTTCATTTTAAATACTACCAATCAAAACTGCGAAATACTTCAAATAAAAATATTAAAATATAATCAACGACGACAATCATTTAATGATTCAGTCATTTTATTAACATGAAACTCATTTAATGATTTTATTAACACTTTTAATAAACTTTATATATATATATATATATATATATATTGATTTATAAACATAATTATATACTATGACAACAATTTAACAGTAATAGATTTGAATTAATAAATATTATCTAATTTTCTATTTTACTAATTGTAGCTGTAATTTTTATATACTGCCAACTAAATATCGGGAATTGCTCATTCAAAAAGAGGCTCAATATGTTAAATATTTTTTCCTGGAGTTTTGACACAACTGTCTTAAACATTGGTGCAAAGTGTGATCGTCATTCGATAATTATTTTGTTATTTGTGGTCAATTACGTCGGTTAACTACAAGCATGTTTGTCGATTTTTACAATAAACAAAATTATCGAACGGAATTATATACGACTAATCATTGAATATTATACATGAAGCTTATGGCAAGTGTACTTTATCAAAAATCCTAGTTTATGAGTAGTGTGAAGCATTAGCAGAAGGCCGTAAGGTCGTGAAAGATCTGAACGTCCATCAACATCTTCAATGGATGAAATCGTCGCCTAAGTCAAGAAATGGTGTTGGTAAACTACCATTTAGGTTCAGTCAAGTTAGTTTTTGACCTTAACATATCTAACAAATCAATTATACCATCAAATTGGGCATGAGACGCTTTGCTGTTCATCTCTACCATCATTGTTGAACTCTCTTCACACAACGCCTATATTGTGAACGCTTTTTTGGCCATAAACTCATGAAATATCATGGGACAACCAACGTATTCACTAGATCTATCCTTCTGTAAATTATTTATTGTCATGGATACTTAAGTATAGAATTACAAGTAATACTATTGTTAGATACCTCTTTGGATCGATAGATTCCACTAACAATGTTTGTAAGAAAAAAACGCCAAAGGAGCTGAAGAATATCCTTATAAAGGCGTTTAAAAGATGCTTTGAAGATTGGATTAATTGTTGGCATGTTTTCATTACTTCGAATAAGGTCTATTTTGAAGGCGACAAAATTTTTTAATGCTTCAGTAATTATTTTGAGTTTTATGCAACAGTTCTCGATACTTAGTGTATGTATATTATTTCAAAAAAAGCCTCGTTCACCAGAGTAACATCGTTAAATAAAATCTTTTATATTTTTGAGTGAATTTGAAATGTTATCAAGTATAATTTTCCTAGTACTCCACAAATCTTCCATCTTAAATGGTAAACTATTTTACCATTATACAATCCTGATTAATAGCGCCTATTTTTGATGATATGTGTTGGCAAGTATCATCAAAAATGGGAAATTTTTGTTAAAGGAGAGACTCTCACTAAAGTAACATCGTTAAATAAAATCTTTTATATTTTTGGGTTAATTTGAAATGTTATCAAGTATAATTTTCCTAGTACTCCACAAATATTTCATTTTAAATGGTAAACTATTTTACCATTTTACAATCCTGATTAAATGCGCCAATTTTTTATGAAACTTGCCAACACACTTCAGGATTTTTTTTTTAAAAAGAGACTCTCAATGCCAACCGATTTTTTAGATTTTAAATTTATAATTCAACAAAAAGTTTAAATTCTAAAGAACTTAGGACAATTGTGTTATTGCTTTTGGTTGTAGTCATAGAAATGATATTCATGGTTACGCTGCCAAAGTATAAATGAACAAAGTTTGTAAAAATTAACTACAATAAACGAAAAATGGTCATAATTTCAGCAAATTTCTAGGTTACACTTGAAAGCTCACAATTTCCAAACAACGTGAGATAATTTTTTTTTCTATTTTTTCATGATAGTTAAGGTCAATACTATCAACCCGCTTTGGCCTAACGTCAACGTCTGGGACACCCTGTATATATATAATACAAATACATATATATATATATATATATATATACTAATAAAAATAAAGAAATGTACTATCAAGCAAACTGAATTTGATCTGAGGTAAAACTGAATTCAAGACATAAAAGCATCACCAAATATGTATAGATAAAAGATAAAGATTGTAAAAAGTTTGAGAAACACTGTTTGGATGGTGAAACGAAATATAGAAAACACAAAAGTTAAAATATATATATACTCAGCCCCAATAATATAATTTAAAATTATGGTTAAGTTTGTTTAGTAGCTCAGTGGTAATAGCATTAGCCTTGCAACCAGAATTGCAGATTCCATTCCCTCATTAAACCTGATATCAAGCAGTACTGATATCAGTTTTTGTTGTAATCATATATCTAAATATAAATATAAGTAAAACAAAACTTCTCTTCGAAAATATTTTCACAATTAAAGATCAATATATCGCAATTAACAAAACAAGCTTTTATAACACGGTTTGAAAATATGAACGCGTTGTTAATATATATACATAGTATATATATTAGGGTGGTCCTTAATATGGATGTATTCAAATTTTCTTGCTACCAGGGGCTCAAATGCTTCCAAATTGATAAAAAACAATTCTCTGAAAGTTTTAGCTCTTAATAATAACTTTCAGATAGACCGCACTCCAACCAACGTTTCTATGGAAATAACAAGGATAAAATTTTATTTGTTTTATAACTTAGCGACAAGTGAATCAAAATTTTGAAAATAACTTAGTTTTTGGTTATTTTGATTATAAATGAAAAATTTACAACAAAAATTTGATATATTTCATAAAATAAGTATTTACTTAGGAAGAAACTTTAGCAGGAGTGATACTATCTTAAAGTTACTATTTTTTTTTTTTTTTTTTTTACTAATTATTTTTTCTTTTTATCTTACATACTACATATATTTTACTTTTTCTTTACATATTTTTTACTGTTTATTACATTTTTCTTTACGAATATTTCTTCCAAGGGCAGGTCCGTGGGTTGAGTTGAAAATGCACTCAATCATGGTTGCACGATGTCAGAGCCTTTACATTTTTCTGTTGTATAGAGATACAAATTCGACTTCCTTTTTGTATTTCAAAGCGATACCATCTTAGTACCTCTTTACTTCCAAGTGGCGTGTTGCCACTACAGCTTTGCCCACGAAAGGCCATTTTCACTTGAAATCATATTTGAAATCTATGATTTCAAGTGAAAATTTGGTATCAAGCTGTTTTGATACCGAACCGACCGAGGTTGGATTCGAACCGGACTGACTAGGATTTACTAGCCCACGTTCTTACCACGGGACCACGGCCGGTCCCATTAAGAGAGCTAAAACTTTCAGAGAATTGTTTTTTATCAATTTGGAAGCATTTGAGCTCCTGTGAGCAAGAAAATTCGAAAACATCCACCCTATTATATATATATATATATATATATATATATATATTATATATATATATATATGCAGGGCCGGTCCTGGGGTCCTTAGCGCCCGCATGCAAATTTTTTTCTAGCGCCCCCCCCCCCTATTAATTTTAACTGTTTTAACAGTTTATCATTAAAATTATATAAATATGTACATATTATTTTTAAATTAATTTTTAATTATCTGAATTTAGTTTTATCTAGGATTTTTAATTATTTAGGATTTAGTACACAAAAAATTGGATATAATCTAAAAGCGTATAAAATACATTGATTTTAAAGTTATTTAGAAAATCGAGGCGATTCGCGGGTTGATTATTACCAAATATTTTTAAATTTTCAATTACTTTTAACGTATGTGCAATATTAATATTGGATTTTGAAACATTTTACTTATTTATTATGCGATTTATTCTATTGAGCAAATCATACCAGGAGAGCTGAAAAAAAAACTAGCTTCATGTATTTCATGTTGAATTTTTAAAATTTTAATTCAATTTAATTTTTCATTATTTACAATATCTAAAATTGCGGTGTAAAATTCTCCCTATTGATATCGTAAGACCCGAATTGTATTCATCCTTGTTTTCCCGTCATATTCAGAATATCAGATTGTTTCAATTGTGATTGTGATATTTTTTTTAACGTATTTTAGAAGTATTGCCCAAAAATTAGTAAAGTATAAAAAAAATACACATTTCTTGAACTATATTGAAAAAAAAATCTAATTATATTTGATATGTATTATTTCTGCATAGTTAATAATTATTAAATTTAGAGTATGGACACCACTAGGTATAAAAAAAACCTTATGATTTTTGTTCCAAAGTAAATTTTGCTTTCATTTTTTAGATTTGTTCTATTTCCATAACCCTAATCACGCATGTCTTCAACTTTCAAAATTCATCAGAAGCGAAACATTTGGAACAAACGCAAAAGTTACAATTCAATTTCTTGGAATAAACATGGCATTTTCTAAGCACTGACTCCCCATTTTTTATTTTCCCGATTATAATTTTTCTATATTTTTAACAAGTTCCGTTTCAACTAAATCAGCTCGCAATTTTTTGTCAATAATGCCCAATAATTTAAAACTTCGTAGGTTTGCGTTTACGGGATTGAACACTAGATAATTTCTTTTTCGATTCCACATTAACTTCAAACGAAGAAAATATTGAATAAGTAGATTAAGCAATAAACAGAGCTGTTATTTAGTAATTTGCAGAGTTATTAATCGGTTAATTGTTTCTACTGATATCACATTGCAAAATAAATATGCTTTTTGTGTCCCCGTATCCCTAGGTAAGTTAGATTGTTTA
>NW_020536999.1:67009224-67100619 GCF_003426905.1 Ctenocephalides felis | reverse complement strand
TCTCTTAAATTTTTGAAATCAGTCCAGTCATTTTTGAAAAAACGTCGATTTACGGAAAAAATCTGTTTACATACACACACACTTTTTCCAAATCTGGTCTCATTCAATTCACAATGGCTTAAACCATCGAGAAAACATAAAATTAGCTAATCGCATTTTTTGATGATAACATAAACTCCTTCGGGAAGTTAATTAAATTAAATTAATGAATTACCTCGCGTTTAGGCTATAAAAAATAATTTAAATTGCTAATGAAATGCGAGTATTTAGCACAGAGTTTCTTAATCGATAAAGTGTATTTAAAACTACAAGGTTATAGCTTTGCATATCAAACTCATATGTAGACGTGAAACATTACGTCCGCTTCCTTTTTTAGACCTAATGAATGACTTCAGGTATCTTCAATTAATTTAGCAATTAGCTGTATATAAAAGCTTTTTCCTGTAGAGTTTGATGTCTATGCATCATGCATATTGTTGACTATTCATGAAATAAAAAACCTATTTCGAATAACGTAGTTTTTTTATAATTGAGTACTGCGGAATTCATGATGCCATCGTTAGCATTGTCAACGTTTTGTCACAATTCCAGTATTCACATGAATTGTTATTTATTTATTTTGATGCAATTTAATTTCAAATCGAAAACTCTACAAACGAATATGTATTAAAATATTCCAAAAACAGCCATGATGTGAAATGATTTTCATCGTGCTCAATGTGTGAAAACATTTGTTTGATTGATGTTGAAATATTTATTTATGTTTAAACAAAGACTAATTATTTTAAACAATATTATTTTTGTGTCTATTGTTGAATAATATAGTAGAGGGAGGCTTAAAAGTCCGCGGGTAAAAAGGTCTACCAACAATATTGCAAAAACAAATGAAGTCAGGAATTTTTTAACAACAATATTAGAAAGTAGAGGTAAATAGATGTATAAATAGCATCGTCGCTATCAGGAGATAAACGGTCATGTTTTAAAATTTAAAATCTATAACAAAAGTATTCTCTTACGTTTTTAGTTTTTTTTAGTTGTTTACACTGTTGTTTAGTCTAGTTTACGAAAACTCAATATAATTTTTATATAGTTTGCTGATGAATATTTATGATGAAATACTTGATCAAGGTTATATATATATATATATATATATACAGTATTACTTTGTACCCATGTGCCCAAGAAATTTATATTTTGCAATGGTTGAAAATTATAGTTATTATTTCGTAAAATGCTTTTAAAATTAAAAATGAGACATAGGATCTGTTTGTCACTTGGTTGTCCCATTTTACCCCGCCTGTGGGGTAACATGCACCAGTTGACAAATTTTTGAAAAATAGAAAAACAGAAGAAAAAGTAACAAAAAATATGGGAGTTTCTGTGAACATAGTCAGATAGTTGATCATTTGATATGTATTATTTGTTGTGATGTGCCCTAAGTCAAATTGGACCTTTGAGGTTTGCCTTATCCTATATGTTAAATAACATATTTAACTAGCTGTAAGTGGAATTCTGTCTTAAGGCAATTAAGGCATCGTGCCTTAAGGCAAATTGCTGGAACTTTCCGTACCAAAAATTATTATTTTTTTAAAAACGATTAACATTTTTGAAAAAAATTTACTTCGAAAAAATAAGATTTTTGACAAACAATTAGACAAAAAATTACTTTTTTTTGAAAAAAAATTCTTTTTTAATTTTTTTTTTAATTTTTTTTTTGAGAAAAAAAATGTTTTCTTTATTTTGACATATTTTGAAAAATCTAAACTTTTTTTCAAAGCGTTCGTACTGCTTTAACTGCATAAAGACGAAATATCAAACCGCGTAAGCGCCGCGTCGACGTCTAACGCGTAAACATTGGTACGGAACCCATAGGAATGTAAACCAAATTTATACTTATTGTTAAAATCTCTATAAAATATCTGATAATTTGATGTGCATATGTCTAATGATCATTTTTGACCGCCAAATGGCATTTTTTTTTACTTTTTTCATTAGATCTCCGAAACCGCTAGACCTGCCTTTATGAAAATTTGATCGGTGCTTCACCTTGTCAATACAAGTACCGAAAAAATGCCGAAAACGGTAACTCAGTTTTTAAGAGAACGGAGCGTCCGATTTTAATAATTCAAAAAACATTTTATTTGTATTGACAAGATGAACAACTGATTAAATTTTTGGGAAGGCATGTCCAGCGGTTATGGACTCTCAATAAAAATAAGTTAAAAAAATGTTATTTGGCGATCAAAAATGTTTATTGGACATATGTATATGAAATTATCAGATATTTTATAGAGATTTTAATAATGTGTTCACATTTTGTGTAATTTTTTTTAGGTTCCGTACCAAGATTTTTAATTACAGTATGGGAAGTTCCAGCAATTTTCCTTAAGGCACGATGCCATGCACCCCACTAGTTGCGAATCAAATTGATTTATTTCCTATTACAAATCTGATCTCAATACACAATATTTTTCAAATTCAACATTATAATAATATTAATTAATTTATCTTTCTAATAAATAAACAACAAATAACTTTCGTCATAACTTTGTTTTCATCCAAGTCTTATACACTAATCGACCAGATCTACTTTTTATGTAATTTAGCTTTATCCGATTCTATAGGACATGGAAAATTCTGTTACATTTATTAGGATTTTGGGTTTTAGCCAAAAAAGTTTTGTACAAAACCCTGAAATAATCAATAATTTCAAAGTTACTATGCTAAGATTATCGCCTAGTATTTGTTCAAACAATAGAGCCATACAAATTTGAACGAATCAGTAAAATTGAGCAAATATTAATAATAAACAAACTAATTGAAAAAATAATGTAGTAATAGATATGTGTATGATAGATCATCAAAATATTTTTTAGTAGATTTATACGTATCCATAAACACATCGTTTGTCACGTTTCGATATAATATTTTATGCCATCATCAGTGGATATTGGTGATGAGACTCCAATTGCATCAATATATGTGCAAAGTACATATAATTAGCATTAAAATTTATTACACTAACTTGTCAGTAAATAACAAATGATTTTAAATATATCAAAAAATAAATAATTATGTCTAAGTGAAATATAACACAAAGAATATTATATAAATACGTTATTTTTTACATAGAAACCTTGTTCATCCGTGGCCAGGTCAATGTCAATAATGATGTATATATATATATATATATATATATATATATATATATATATGTGTGTGTGTGCATATATATATGTGTGTATAATGCATTCACAAGTGGAAAATACAATATTAACACTAATAACATACTACTTAATTGTTGCTATTGCTTCATATACATTGCTATTTTATACTGATATGAGCATAAATAACACATATTATTATTTCAATGCTTTTGAAAAAATCTTCCTACTATAAAAAACATATTTGTTTATATTATTAACTTCCCGTAGGGTAAGTTATTGCAATGGGCCGAAAATCGAAATTGAAATTTTTTACGTTTCTTGACGTTTTGAAGGTTTCTGAACATTTGGCATACCACAGAAAAAATAGATGTGTGTGTGTGTGTGTATGTATGGATACAAATTTCCAGTCACGTTTTCGGGCGTACGGATCAACCGATTTGAATGGTTAAAAAAACATTCGATTCCTATTGATAGGGAGATGTGCTTCTGACAAGAGCCTGAAATAATATCTATTATTATTGATTACGGCTTGCTTATGAATAAATAAATAAATAAATAAATAAATAAATTAGGCAGGTCCAGCAATTACGGAGATAAAGAGCAAAGAGTGCAGAAAATAGAAATCGAGTTTTTGAGAGAGCGGAACATGCGATTTGATTGATCTAAAAAACATTCAATTAGTAATGATTGGGAGAAGTGTTTATTATTTTTAGCAAAGGCAGGCCCAGCCATTTCGAAGATACGGAGCTAAATGTTCAAAAAATGGCAGTTTTTGAGAGAACTAAGCGTCCGATTTAAATGATTCAAGAAACTTTCTGCTTGTCTTAACAAAATAATTGATTTTGGAAAAATAAATTTTTTTTGTTTCAATTTTTTTTTCAAATTATTTTTTTTTCCAAAAAAAAATTTTTTGTATATTGAAAATAATTCAGATTTTATTTTTAATTCTGACTATAGTTCTAATATACTTTAAACAAATAATTTCAATTTTGCAATTCAGTTTATATAATTCTTAAAAATATTAGATAATGTTACAATATTAATAATAATCTATTTGAAAACATTCAGTATTCCTCGAACATTTCCTTACGGTACGGGAAGTTCCAGCAATTTGCCTTAATGCACGATGCCGTACACCCCACTAGCTTTTTATGTTTTAATGTTCACATTTTTTATTGCTTATATTATTATTATTTTATAATTTGTACTGACTATTAATTTTTTTTTTAAATTTAATAGAATGTTTCGATATAAGTAATTAAAATGCCCGATTAATAATAGAGAAATTTAAATTTGAAGATTTGTTTTTTTTTTTACTTACATTCTTATAATTTATAAGTATTGCTTTGATACATAGCTAATTTTATCATTGCAATTTAATTTTTTTTCTGTACAAAACATTTACATCGTAACTTAGTAATGTTCCTTTTTTATATTTTATTTTAAATTTATTATTTTTCATAACTATGACTATGACTATGACAATGAAATATGCATAGTTTTTCAAACAAAATGCAATTGAATTGAATATTTCACGTCTCATCCTTTTAAAACACGAAATCTAATGCATTCTTAATATATCCATCTACGTTTCATTAATTATATGAACAATTTAATAAAAAAATTGTCATTGATGTAATTTCGTAATAAAGAGCGCAATATTTACTCATAAAACATTGTAGAACAAGTTCTGTTCAAGTAACAATAACAACTAAAAAACAAAAAGTTTTATTTGAAGTTGTTTTTTATTGCATAAGGTTTATTATCTATTACATAAGTTTTTTAACATACTATTCTTTCCAAATTATTCATTAATCTAGGTTTAAATCTTGTTTTTAACAGAACTGATGAAAGAATCTAACTAGTTCTGAAACGATGTCAATCAGCAACATAAAAAAATTCGTTTTTTTAACTTTTTGTAGCGTTAGTTATAGTAATACTAAATAAAATCTAAAATAATTTTTTTTGCATATCTTTACGTTTCAAGGTCTTCTGAACATTGTATGTATGTATGTTTGGATACATTTTTTTGGTCCTCTACTCCGGGTGCACGGATCATCCGATTTGAATGATTCAAAAAGCATTTAATTGCTAATGATGGGAAGACGTACTGATTAGCATTTGGCAAAGGCAGGCACAGCTGTTTTGCATATACAGGGTATATAGTGCAGAAAATAGGAATTTTGTTTTTGCGAGAACGGGATTGATTCAAAAGACATTCTATTCACGTGAACGGCGAGACATGCTGATTAGTTTCTGTCGAAGACAGGTTCATTCGTTTGGGAAACATAGAGCAAGAAGTGCTAAAAATTACAAATTTTGAAAAACCGGAGCATTCCATTTGAATGATTCAAAAATATTTCACTTGCGTTGAAAAATAAAGAGATTATTACTTTTTTGCGAAGGCAGGCAGCATTTCCAGCTTTTATAGATACATTTGTTGTTCGAATATGAACTTTTCAAATCATGACTATTGATACATATATGAAGAAGAGAAGTAGACAGATATGCAAGTTGGCAGTTATAAGTGGTAGACAGGTAGAAAGGTAGGCAGCTGAACAGGTATGTAGACAGTTAAGCAGGTAATCAGGCAAACAAATAGAAAAGGGGCCTTGTAGATAGATAGATAAGTAGACAGGTAACAGATGGACAGATAAATAAGTGGACAGGTAGACAGGTAAAGAGGTAGATAGTTGAGGGAGAGGTAGACAGGTTGATAAAACTATATACTTTTTAACAGGCATCTATCCTGTTAATAAAGATAAAAAAAACTATATTTTGTCTGTTAAAGGAATTAAATGGTCCATACGTTTCGAGTCCCAATTTGACTCTTTTTCGGTGGCAATAGAATAACACAAACAAATATGCACTAAACACTAAACGAAAACGTTACAAATAAAAATTGTAAATAAAATAAAATTGATTTGTGTTTCGTCCTTCGAGATGTGAGGTTTAAATTTATTATTTTTCTTTTTAATTAATTTTATAAATATAATTCATATTTATTTTTATTATTTTTTCATTAACATGTCTCTAATTAACAATAATATTTTGAACGTTTTCGTTAAAAAAAAATCCAAGTGTTTTTTAAAAAAAATTAGTAATATGGATTCATAGATCAATATTGCAGAAGAAACCTGATGATGGAACGTATCTAGTTCCGAAATCTCGTAATTAAACATCTACGAAAAACAAATTGTTTTATGTTTATTGGATTTATTGTTCTGAAAAGAAACATTAATCAATGAACCATGTATTTTTTCATAAATATATTTATAAAGATATTTAATTATTATTCATTATAAATATATTTAATAAATAATTATTAACTATTTATTATGCAGGTAAATTTAAATAAATACGTAAATACAATAAGTACCTAAATGATTATTATGTATGTAAATAACTATTCTATTTATTATGTACGTTTCGACAATTTAAAAAAAATACAATTTGTTAATTATGTGACTAACTATATAATTTTTTTATTTAATTTTTAGTTTTTTATTTTATTTTATTGGTTTGTTTTTGCAAGGTCTTTAAATTTGTGTATGAGTTTTTTACTGATTTAAACTTTTTAATACACAAATGATGGCTCACATACAGTGTCGAAACGTGCATAATAAATATATAATAAGAAAGCCTAAACAATAAGTTATAATATATATACATACATACTCAACATATATATATATATATATATATATATATATATATATATATATATATATAAAGCGAGAGGTTTTTCTTCAGATGGTGAAATAATATAAAAAATTGTTTCTTGGGCATCCATCCAGTAATTAAAAAACAGTTTTAATGAAAAATGTTTTTATTTAAAGAACATACGTTTCGGGTCTTGATTTGACCCATCTTCAGTGCATACAAATAAACTTTGAAAAACAACACAAAAACACAAAATTGCACGAAAAAATAAATAAATGTGAAATAAAAAAATTGATGAAACGTCGAGTTAGAAAAATTTAAAAAAATATTGTAAAATTAAAATAAATGATATAATTTATTATAAAAAAGCTTATTCCAAACGAACATGTTGTTAGTTTGGAAATTGTATTACGAGTGTCCACTATATATATATATATATATATATATAATGTCAATTAAAATAAGACATTAAACCTGTTTGCCACCTGGCCGTTCCAACTTACCTTTTCTATGGGGTAAAAAGGTCTAGATAACGATTTTTTGAAAGACAGCAAAAAAGCACATTTTTACAATGATGAAGTAGCTGGCAGTTTTACTGAACGTAGTCACATAATTGTTCGGTTGAAATGTGTTATTTGTTGTAATATAATTGGTTTGATTTTCATAATATAGTTTATTTTTGCTCAACGTCAAATTGGAACTTTTGTGCATCGCCCTGCTCTACATATATACTTTTATTAAATTTACTTTAATTCATCGAATGTTACTTGAAACTTCTCAAAAAGCAGATCAAAGAAGAAATACTTAATTCATTTTCTATCTCTTGCAGAAATTTGGAATTTTTGTATAAGCTCATTAGTATTATTTACAATTATACGCAAAATCCTGAATCTAAAAAGAATCCGAAAAACTTGAACGTAATCAATAAATCGAAAGACTAAAAATGACTTGGATTGGATCATATCATGTTTTCTATAGAAAGTGTTTAAAACTTCCAGTTTGATTGTTTTGATAAAATATAGACAAACTAATGGGGTTTGTAGCATTCAAACAACATATCCTTATACACTTAAAGTATTAATATTTTTGATTCTCTAGAAATTGTTTAGAATATACCTTACTTAGCAAAACAACGTTTGCCGGGTCAGCTAGTATATATATGCATGAATTTGCTAAGGTGAAACAATAAAAGTTCTACTTACTTCTAAATAATGATAGACAGTACGTCTTTTTCACATGTAAGTTGCTGTGATACTATGCGGGAGTTTTTATTTCTTTGAAATTCAGCAACTTCTTCAATCATTGCACAAGGATTTTCGGGCACAACACTTAAAGTCATTGTCAAAACAATTATAGTTGTTAATATTCAACACTGTAATCCTTTCTTGATCCTGTTTTTAAAATCACTTTCACGCATATTTGGTCGTTAATATAATATATGTATATAAATAAATAAATTATTATTATTATATCAGTTGTATAAATTGTAATAAGGCTTTGTGTTTCAGCTTGCGCGCAATTTGTTGTGTGAAGTGGCACATAAAAGCCATTCACGTTAATAGACGTATCGTAGGATAAAATGAAATAATTTCGAAACGGTCGCTAAATATTTAGGCAAACATTTGCGTTGTTTTTAATCTGAATGTTTGCATCTCCTAAACGGAGTTTGCACATTAACAATTAGTATTCATGATAGAACTGGAGTGCACGCGGCGACGCCGAGTCTAAAACTGTTCAAAATGTTCTCATTCGTTCGCGCAATATTGATTACTATTTGAAAGCTGGGGTTTCCGCAGGCGAAAAGCATCACTCCGAACGAAAAATAGGACATATGTATCCTGCCGGTGCCGACGTGAGCACGCACCCAAATATAACATAATCGGGACTCTTTCTCAAGGATAATAGGGAAAAATTGAAAGTTTTGTCATCCCTTTAAGTTTAAACTTTCAATCATTTACTTTCAAGTAGCGAGTAAGAGTTCTTTGTTTATCGATTTTTTACTAGTGGGGTGCATGGCATCGTGCTTTAAGTCAAATTGCTGGAACTTCCCGAACCGTAATTAAAAATCTTGGTACGGAACCCAAACAATTTTACACAAAATGTGAATACATTATTAAAATCTCTATAAACTAGCTGGTATTGGTATTTTGCCTTGAGGCAAGTTACATGAACTTCCCGATATGTATAAATAATCGATTTAATCAATAAAAATAAATTAATTTATGAGTGATTAAAAGTATTCTGAGTGAATTCATTACACATAATTGAAAACGAACGAACACTCTATCCTTATAACGAGTAAATCGTCTAATTTTAATTTTAACAAACGTCAAAACAAATTACTCATTTTCCCAAACTTTGATGAATTTCTAGAATTCAACTACTTGTCGTAAGGCCGTAATATTTCAGTAAGTTCTATAAGACCAGGATATATATCGCCAAAAAAAAGTTCCACAAAAATCGACTTAAATTTTTTTTCAACAGTGAATTACAAGAAAACGGCTCGATAGATTTTCAACTAAAACTAATCAGTATCATTCACAAATGATATCTTTCGAACAATTTTCATTTTTGAAAATCGATTCGGTAGTATGAGCTTAAATGTGGACGAAAAGTTTAACACCTTTTTCCAATTTACAAAGAAATGGCTCGGCCGATCGCTGCACAAAACTGTCAAAAAATAATCCACATCAAAATACATCGATTGAGTTTTAAATTTTTGAAATCGGTTCAGGCGTTTTTGAGCAAACGTCGATGAAAGTTGTAATTTTGACAAACGCCAAAAAACGACACTAATTTTTGCAAACTTTGATGATTTTTTAAAATTAAACGACTTGTCGTAGGACCGTAATATTTTAGTATGATCTATAAGACTATGGTATCTACCGTCAAAAAAATTCGTGAAAATCGTCAAAAAAAATTTTTTTAACACCTTATTACAAGAAAACCGGCCGGCCCGGCCGATCTTTACCAAAAACTAATCAGGTCGATTCCCAACCAATATGTTTCGAATAGTTTTTGAATTTTCAAAATCGATTCAGAATTGCGGGCTAAAACGTGGACGAAAAATTTTTCACTTTTCTGCGATTTACAAAGAAACTTAGAAACGCTAGTCCTCATCGAGATACATCTAATGGCTTTTAAATTTTTGAGATCGGTCCAACCGTTTTTGAGAAAACGTCGATTTACGGCAAAAAATGTGTTCACACACACACACACACGCACATACTTTTTCCAAATTTGGTCTCATTCGATTCAGAAGGGCTTGAACCGTCGAGAAAACATAAAATTAGCAATTCGGATTTTTTGATGAAAACATGAACTTCTTCGGGAAGTTAAATATCTGATAATTTGATGTATCTGATATATCCAATAAACATTTTTGATCGCCAAATGACATTCTTTTAACTTATTTTTATTGAGAGTCCATAACCGCTGGACCTGCTGTCCCAAAAATTTATTCAGTTCTTCATATTGTCAATACAAGTGAAATGTTTTTTGAATTATTAAAATTGGACGATCGGTTTTCTTAAAAACTGAGTTGCCGTTGGCACTTTTTGCCCGTATCTTCGGAACGTCTAGACCTGCCTTCGCCAAAAACACCACGTCTCCTTTGAATATGAATAGCTACCCATACACTATCGTTCTTTCCTCTAGGAAAACCGTTATTCCTGACGGAAAGGGGATTCCCGAAGGAAAGATTTGTGTGTTAGTGAAGCGTGACATGACGCTCCAGCATTACTAATTTCTTTCGGGGATGTCCCGACGTTCCTGCCCAAGACATAGTTAGTGGGCACGTAGTTTTCGCGCAGGTTATGTAGTCGCGTTGTTCTTTCTTGTTGCGTGGTTGGACACGGGTTGTTCTTGTGCAATAATAATATTATTGATTTTTTGTGAATAATAAATAATATTAATATTAATATGGAGGAAGAATTGAGATTGACTCAAGTAACCGAACTGAACGATGATGATTGTGAAGAGAAAAGTGAAAAAGGTGACATAAGAAATGTCCCAAAAGAGATTTTGAAAGAATTTATTGAGACTTATAGAGCTCATCCAGCTTTGTGGCAGATACAGAATAAAGAACTATACCAAAACCGTAATTTAAAAAATAAAGGCTACTTGGAATTGCTAAAGATTTGGAGAAAGTACGATTCACATGCTGACCACAAAACAGTAAAACAAAAAATTCAATCAATTAGAGGATCCTTCCGCAAAGAATTTAAAAAGGCAAGTATACACTTGTTAATACTCGTAGTTATACATAGATAGCTGTCCCAAAAGGGTGCAAAATAGTAAATAGTTTAATATTATTTAAAGGTCGAAAAGTCAAAGCGATCAGGCAGAGGTGTTGACGAACTTTATAAATCACATTTGTGGTATTTCAAGTTATTGATGTTTTTAGTAGATCATGAACTACCAACCAGTAGTTGTGACAACATCAATGAGTCAACAAATAGCCCATTTCAAGAACCTGTGGAGGAAATAGACGAGCCCAACGAAGGCAATGAAACCAACGAAGTATGTTCATTACAATCATTTTATCATTCATTTTTATTACAAAATTAGATAGGTAATTGAAAAATCTTATTATAAATTTCTACTCATAAACCAATATATTTCTTGATTATGCTTTCCCTTTTGCCACCATTGCATGTTGCCAAAGAACACTACCATCACCGTTGAAGTAATGAAGGTATCTATCGCGGCTGCGTTTTGCCTCCAATGTCATATTACGAGTTAAATTCTGCAGTCCATAAAAGTCACCAGTATCAGTTCGCCAATCCCCATCTTTGCGTAGTTCATGAGAGCTTTTATCTTTCGAGTCCACACTTTTCTGACTGAAATATGATGCACTGTTGCGCCGCAAAAAATTATGCAGAGCACAAATTGCCATTATAACTAATGTTGTGTTCTCCGGTTTCAAGGCAATTGCGGTATGAAGCACTCTGAATCGAGAAGCAACAATTCCAAAAACATTCTCAACAACATTTCTAGCCCTGGATAATCGGTAATTAAAAATTCGTTTTTCATAGTTCAATTACACTTGACAAAATGGCTTCAAAATATGTGAATGCAAGGCAAACGCCTCATCTCCCACAAAAACGAAGTTGAGATGCTCGATGTTATCTACTGTTTGTGGTATATTTAACTGATCGTTGATAAGTTTGTCATAAAACTTAGTGTATTCCAAAATACCACCATCTGAATTTCTTCCATTTTTTCCGACATCAGCATAAACAAACTCGTAATTTGCATTTACTAATGCCATCAACACAATGCTATAAAATTTTTTATAATTGTAGTAAAGTGCTCCTGTGTTTGGCGGACATGCGATTCTAATATGTTTGCCATCCATTGCTCCGCCACAGTTAGGAAATTGCCAACGGGTATCAAAATCTTCCGCAATCTTCTTCCATTCTGCTGTAGTAGTAGGAAACTAAAAATAAAGTTATATGTGTTAAAAAAGTAAAAACTTATCTTCGAAGTATGTAACATATAAATATTTTTTAGGGAATAGCACATAATGCGGAGTCAGTGGTTAATACTAATATTAACACCAACAACAAGAGATATAGGAATGCAGACGGTCATAGCCCTGCACAAAACAAAAAAATCTGCGAAGACAGGGAGCGGAAATTATTTCTTGCAAAGTGTACTGAGGCACTAAACTCCAAACCAACAGAAAATGATGCCCTGGGTCAATACATAAGTGCAAAATTGGAAAAAGTCGTAAACCCAGAACAAAAGATGTATGCTGAAGCATTGCTAACTAAAGTACTTAATAAGGCAATAATGGGTCAATTGAATGAATTCGTAGATGTAACCTACAGTAATGTAGGACTTTATCCTTCTAATAATTTTTCTCATGTGTCGCCAGGGTCCTCGGCCCATTCCTCATTAGCGTCTAATTCATTTCCGTCTCCTTCCCTATCAAACAATTATTCCACAGCGGAATCTACTCCTGCTGAAAATGTTAGCCCTATGGAAGGTTTGCGAGCTTATTTTTCCTCAGCAGGTCGTGAATAACAATTATATAATTTTTTTACGTTTTCTTGTTATACTTAGGATGAGTTTTTTAGTTTATTTGTATTTGTTAAAATAAAGAGAGGACTTTTTGCACAAGGTATTGTACTTACTTTCATATATTCCTTTTGCAGAACTTCATAGATGACTCTACATGTTTCGGGAATTATGCGACCTAATGATTGCGGATAAATGCCACTACTGAATTTTAAACATTTGTAGCTTCTTCCAGTAGCTAAGAATCTTAACGTTACAATAAGTCGCTCTTCTGCTGGTATACTATCTCTCATTTGAGTATTTTGTTTTTGTATATATGGGCCAACTAATTTCAACAACTTGTCAAACACGTCTGCACTCATCCTTAGGTAATTTTTAAAATCGTCGGGTTCATTTCTTTTTAGTTCTTTCAAAAGCTTCATATCGCCGTATTTCGCTCGTTGCAGTAACCATGTTTTGGACCAGGCACGTCTTTTCTTTTTTCTTTGTTGCTTAAAAACGAAGCCTTCACTTACTAACCCAGCACATGTGATAGCAATAATTCTTCGTCTTCTTTCCATAAATAATAATAATGCAAAATAGAAAATTATTTAATATTTTTTTATATAACCGCACTAGTACTCAGCACTATACACTCTGTAAATTTATCGTTTCACAATTAGCAAAATCCTTTTGTCAAAAGTAAAGTGATCGATCGTCAGGATAGATGTGTCTAAAAATGATAAATTTACACACTAACCAACATGCTTTCCGTACAGATCCACTTTTAGGAAGAAAGATTGCAGAAAATATATTTTACGTTAGTGTGCTGTAACAGGATTATTTTCCTCATGAATGTGAGATGACAAGTCCAACAGGAAAATACGACAAGAAAGATGGTAGGAAACAGTTTGTGTTAGTGGGTGATCAACAGATTTTTTTCCCTTTGGTAATCTGACAGGAAAAACCGTCAACGGAAAGAACTGCATGAAAGAACGCTAGTGTATGGGTAGCTAATAGAATGTTTTTTGAATGATTTAAATCAGTTGATCAGTGTTCCCGAAATCGTCGACGAAAATTTGTATCCGCACACACACACACACATACACATACATTCATTTTCCGAAGGTATGCCAAAATATTCAGAAACCTTTAAAACGTAAAGATATATGAAAATTTTCATTTTAGATTAGAGGATTTATTAACTTCCCATTGGGTAAGTTATAGTATTGGGCCAAAAATCGAGAATGAAAATTTTTGCATACCTTCACGTTTTAGAGGTTTCTGAATATTTTGGCATACTTCAGAAAAAATTGTTGTGTGTGTGTGCGTTTGTTGTAAACCAATCTTCCTCGATTTCGGCGTACGGATTAACCGATTCGAATGGTTCAAAAAACATTATTTTCCTATTGATGAGGAGACGTGCTGATTTGTTTTTACCAAGACAGGTCCAGCGGCTTCGGAGATATGGAGCAAAACGTGCTAAAAATGTCAGTCTTTTTGATTCGTAATGATGGGGAGAAGTGGTGTTTAGATTTTGGCAAAAAGCTGGTTCAGTCGTTTCGGAGATACGGAGCTAAATGTACAAAAATGGCATTTTTGAGAGGACTAAACAGCGAATTTGAATGATTCAAAAAACTTTCTGCTTGTGTTGAAAAAGCGATTGCTTTTGGGGATTTTTTTTTAAATATCAAGAATAATTCGGATTTTAGTTCTAATTCTAGCTAAAGTTCTAAACATCACTTATATATAATACTTCAAATAAATAATTTTAACTTTGCAATTCAGTTTATATGATACTTCAAAATATTAGACAATGTTCTTCATTTTAAATCCGATTGATTATGTTTTGTTTATTTACTTTTGATAAATTAAGAATAATGAAAGTTACATTATTTATAATAATCTATTTTAAAATATTTAATATTCTTCGAATTAAGATACGGACAGTTCCAGCAACTTGTCTTGAGGCACGATGCCATACACCACTAGTTTATTTATGGGCGGGGCGCAAAGGTCCAATTTGGCTATGATGGGTAATTATATTATGATAAACCAATCATATCACATCAAATAACACATATAATCAAACAAACCACTATCTGACAATGTTCAGTAAAACTCCGAGTTAATTTGTCATTGTAGAAATTCTCAGTTTCTCAAAATTTGTCAGCTGATCTTTTTTACCCCATAGACGGGGTAAATGGGACAACCAAAAGCAAACGGGTCCAATTACTTATTTTGAGTTTTAAAGAAATTTTACGACATAATAGCTACATTCTTACATTATTCAACCAATGTAAAATATAAATATCATGGCTATATTTTTTACAGAAATAATTACAGAGATAGAATTCTAAAAGCTGAAACTTTCATTTAAATCAATAATTTTAAGCCCACCACATTTAAAACAAATTGAAAGAATTTTTTCTAATCGATGTGTGCAATTTCATAGAACACAAAAAAGAGTTTAATATCACTTCGAAAAATGGGACATATTTATCCTGCCAACGTGAGCACACATCGATGTGTGATATTTAGATCTAAATATAACGTTATATTGTATTGTGATTATGTTTTACTAGTTTTGTCTCAAGCAATTCAGAATGACTTTAAACGTCCAGAAAACATAAAACTAACATGTCGCATACTTCTTTCCAAATTAGCATGCCGGATTTCCTTTCATGATAAAAAATTGAATTCCATTGAATTCCATTGAACTTTAATTTACGAGTATTTTCAAGTATTTCCATTTTTCTTTTTGTAAAAAAATCTTGTTGATTAGAAGTTCTTACGTAAATGTTAGCGTCAAGTTATTAACTTCGGTATTCGGCCGAATAGTAAGTTGATATTCGGTATTCGGCGGAATAATAAAAAAGGTGCCGAATACCAAATATTCGGTGCTAGCCTAATATACATATATATATATATATATATATATATATATATATATCCGTATTATTTTGAATTTAACGGCTGATTACAAAGGAAACCACGATAGCCCTCCAATGTTTTCATAGGGCGCACGCGTCATGACACTAATTTGAGATAAATATATTATACCCTGGATGCTTTCGTTCCGAATTTACTATGCTTTTTGTATTTTTCAGAGAACTGCTGGAGGTACGTCCACATCGTTTGAAAATATTTTCAAAAGAATTTTCAATTTGCGATTACTCGAAATATACCACACCATTTGCTGTAGAAGATATTTGCCACCAAATATGATGATTTTTGGGTTTTAAATCATAATAATAAGATATATGAAAGAATACTGCATATGTGATATCTATTTTAATATTATTGTCAATAAATTTGTTAATGTTTTACACCCAAGGCTTTATATATAGAGTATACATATCTTGCAGGGCACAACATCAAACTAGCTGTAAGTGGAATTCTGTCTTAAGGCAATTAGGGCATCGTGCCTTAAGGCAAATTGCTGGAACTTCCCGTACCAAAAATTATTATTGTTTTAAAAACTATTGACGTTTTTGAAAAAAATTACTTTAAAAAATTAGATTTTTGAGAAATTATAAATTTGACAAAAAATTACTTTTTTTAAATAATTTTTTTTTTTTTGAAAACAAATTTTTTTTGAAAAAAAATGTTTCTTCATTTTGACATATTTTGGAAATTCTGAACTTTTTTTCAAGGCAATCGTACTGCTTGAACTGCATAGAGACAAAATGTCAAAGCGCGCGCAAGCGTCGCGCCGCCGTCTAACGCATAAGCATTGGTACGGAACCCATAGAAATGTGAAAAAAAATTATTCTTATTGTTAAAATCTCTATAAAATATCTGATAATTTGATGTGCGTATGTTTAATGATCACTTTTAACCCCCGAATGGCATTTTTTTTTACTTTTTTTTATTAGATCTCCGAAATCGCTAGACCTGCCTTCATGAAAATTTGATCAGTTCTTCATCTTATTAATACAAGTAAAATGTTTTTTGAATTATTCAAATCGGACGCTCCGTTCTCCTGAAAACTGAGTTACCGTTTTCGGCACTTTTTGCCCCGTATCTTCAGAACGGCTAGACCTGCCTTCGCCAAAAACTAATCAGCACGTCTTCTTATCAATACAAATCGAATGTTTTTGAATTATTCAAATCGGTTGATCCGTGTTTCCGAAATCGTCGACGAAAATTTGTATCCGCACACACATACATACACGCACGCACACACACATGCATCCATTTTTTCTAAGGTATGCCAAAATGTTCAAACGTAAAGATATATAAAAAATTTCATTTTCGATTTTTTTGCGATTACTATAACTTGCCCTACGGGAAGTCAATAAAAAAAAGGTAAAGATTTTGATCAAACTTTAAATGAGTAGCTCTATAGAGATCATGATTTTGATCTTTCCAAAATAATATAGGATTACAACTAATGGTTTAATTATAAAAATGCAATAATATTTGGAATAAAAATTATATCGTCACGATGTGAAAATTTGATAAATGTCATTAATGTTTAGTTATTTAAATATATCATATATACAAAGTGTTTATAATTATATATAAGCAAAGTCTATACAATTAGCTGTAACTCAAGAACCACTTACATATAGTTTTCCATATGGGTTTTTAACTATCACTTAAAAAATATTAACGTTTTTCACGCACATTGTTTGAATTGATAAATTTAGTTTGTATTATAAAAAATAATGTTATATAATATTATATATGAATAAACTGTTCTTTCCCGTTGAGAATATTTATTAAAAATTTATTTATAAGATTTAAACTTCCATTTTTGACATTCAAAATTTTATTGAAGATATAATACTTTTCTTTTGACATCTTACTATTGCACATTTAGTGCATTCTACTATGATTGCACTAATTACAAATAGAAATGATTGTGAATGTATATGATTCAATCAATTTGTAAATTTAAATTTCAGTATTTCAAATCCATGGACTCCATGTTTTTTTTCAGTTTTAGTTTTCAATAAATGAGCTTGCAGCGCCTCTATGCAAAATTGTTCCCAGTTTGTTGGGAACTACGTAGTGACTACCGAGTTCATATGGTTCTGTGTTAGATGTCGCCACCGACCTGGACATCAAACGTTTGACAGTTCTTCGACGACAAGTCAATATGAAATATGAATTTACAACGCCGATTGGATAGAAACAGGATAGATAAATCATTCTCTTCTTTTATTTATGATATAAGTGTATATTCTGATTTATATATTACGTGATGTGTACTACCTATCTCAGATTGAGTGAAAATAGGATACATTGATTGATTACAACTGTATACAGTGATTTGTACATCATTAGATGTGTAGTAGTACTATACATTTTAAGTAAGTATTAAGTTGAATTAAGTATTCTTAATTCCATTCCATATATATATATATATATATATATATATATATATATATATAATATACATGTAACATATAATGTACATGTGGAAGTGCTTAGGTGTACCTTGAATAGTCATAATTATCTCTTTTAGGTTCCCCATTTTGAAACAATATTATAATTAAACATTTGCATATTTGCATATATATATATATTAGAGATGGCCTTATCATATCCGAAACCGGATCGACTCGGATTTGATTCCGCTCCATGGTGGAGTTATATCCGCTAAACAACTCCACGACTCCGTCAATTTTGAAACCGAAATACTCTAAACAAATGTGTTCTATAGTGCGTTGTTTATGTATCTAAGGATTTGTCAAATCCCGTCAATTACTTGAAATTCTTTACTTTTAGGTTTGTAAAATTTTTCGGTCGACTAGATGATCGACTCAATGACTCAATTTTAGCAGTGTTGACCAAAAAATGCAAACTTGAGAATCAAATTCAATTTAATTATTTGCTTTTGATGAGAAAATTGGTTTTTTGGATTAATTTTATATAAAACATATGTAGTAAACTTTGTATTAAAAGCAAAACATAATACTTGTGTTTTCTAAATTTTTCTTCTACTATTAATAGTAATAGTAATTTTAGTATTAATAGAAATTTCCATTTGAGAATTAACATTATATCGGATAGTTTGATTAGTATATTATTTCTTTTACACAATTATATAATTGTGTAAAAGTAATAATATAATACTAGATATGTTTTGCTGCTTAAATACTATTGATATCACTGATAAATTTTGCACTCTAAAGTGTTATTATTTCAGGCTATGGGAAAACCAGATTAAATGTATTTTGTTTCATATATTTTTTGGCATGTATATTCCTGATTGCCATCATACACGGCCAAAGATTGTCGTAGTTAGAAATATGACCCCTTACTATTCAATAAATTATGCATTTTAGCTACTCATACTTGAACACAATTTCATTGTGTTTCATTTCATTCTTTTCATTTCTTTGAAGTAATATTTTTGTATTTTCTGGAAAATACACTATGGTATTATTTTTTTGAGTTTTATACCTAAAAGGTCATAAAACTGCCTGTGAGACGAGAAAGCAACCTCTTCCTTCCCAAAGCAAAAACACCAAAAACAATAAATGCCTGCAGGAGTTAACAGATTTAATGCCAGTTTAGGAAAGTCGGATATGATAAATCCTGTGAAACAACTCCACTCGGATTCACTCCGAGGGAGGAGTTGTATTGGAGTGATAACTCCGAAGTGAGTTATCCATCTCTATATATATATATATATATATATATATATATATATATATATATATGTGCAATTACCAATAGTATAATTTATATATGTGCTTTTGTAGGTTATACTTGATCACTTCCACCACATATCTGTTAATCGAATTTTAAATTCCCAAAAGTCTCTAATATGAGTCATATGTTGTGTAAAGACTTTACTTGGACAATTGCAACTTGTCGATCGTTATGTAGTGGTTCTAAAGTTATTTTGTGTCGAGTACTTGAGATTTCTGGCAGATGCTCCAGAGGTAGTTCAAGTAATGGCCATGTATTCTGGGAGCTGCCGCAGAAGCTTTATATCAATGTAAGTACAAAGCATGTTTTTTTACAAATTGAGTCAAAGAATAAGTTTCAGGAATCATATACAGGCATTTATCTGATGCATGTTTTAAATATTTTATATTTAACTATTATATACAGGCAGTGGCGGCGCTAGACCATTTGTGGGCGTCGGCGAAATTCGTTTGCGAGGCCCCCCTTTTTTACCAGTTGCAAGTTGACTAGTGGTGCATGGCATCGTGCCTAAAGGCAAATTGCTGAAACTATTCGTGCCGTAATTTAAATTTTTGAAAAGCTTTAAAAAAAATTGTAAAGTGAAAGAAATTGACTTTTTTTAATTCGAAATATTTTGTTGAAAATTTTGAACTTTTTTTCAAAGCAATCACGTTGCGTTAGCGGCTTAGAGACGAAATATCGAAGCGCGTAAACGCCGCGTTGCAGTCTAACTTAACTCACTATTAATTAAAATCTTTATAAAATATCTGATAATTTGATGTGCATATGCCAAAAGGGTTTTGTTGTGCTTTTTTACTGGATTTCCAAAACCGCTAGACCTGCCTTCCTAAAAATGTAATCAGTTTGGCACTTTTTGCCCCGTATCTTCAAAACGGGTTATCCTGCCTTTGCCAAAAACTAATCGGCACGTCTTCTTAACTTCAATACATGTCAAATTTTTTCTGAATTTTTCAAATTGGTTGATCCATGTGCGAGAAATCGTCGACGAAAATTTGCCAAAATGTACAGAAATCTTTAAAGATATATAAACATTTTTGTTTTCGATTTTTTGCGATTACTATAACTGTATATGAGATTTAATTTTAATCAGATAAATAGACCAATTGAAATAAACAAAAATTATACAAGTTAAAATAAACAAACTCTTGGGCAAAAATGGTTTGTTTTCCAGCTATTAGAAAAGCACTAAAATTAAATAATTATCCCGAAGAAGTTTCTTTTTTGCCATTTGATTAGCAAATTTTATGTTTTTTCGATCATTATGAATGAAAAATGGTTGGAAATCACTGGCTTAATAACTAATTAGACAAAATTTTGCAATCTGCAAGTGATTAATTAGATTTAAAAAATCTATAATCACACTAATTTGAGTGCACAAATCCGCACATCACATAGTAGGTACACATGGTCTAAAAGCTCGTCCCATTATTCTAAAATTTATTGACTTTTTATAATTAATCATTTATCGTAGTTCCATAAAATTTATGTTAGATGGGACTATAATTTTTATCTCTAAGTTTTTTTTGAAAAAAGATTGTTACAATAAATTGCGAAGAAACTGTGCGGTCGATCTTGACGAAAAACTATTCAGCACGATGCCAACTGAAAACTTTCGATCAGTTTTTGAATTTTCAAAATTGGTTCAGAAATTTTTTTAAGAGTCTATAATTTTTTGTCGACAACATCAGAGCGGATCAACCAATTTAAAGGATTTAAGAAACATTCGATTCGTGTTGATAAATTGTTAAAGGCAGGCTCAGCGGTTTCGGAGATACAAAAAGTTTAAAAGGTTATCAATTTTATTTGAAAGAACTGATCATCCCAATAGAATGATTAAAAAAATATATTGCTTGTGTTGACGGTGTGAAACAATGATTAGTTTCAAATTAACAGTTTTTGTTATTATCTCATTGTTATTTCTCATTGATCAATTTATATTGATCATTGATTACTTTTATTCCTCGAATATTTAATTACTGTTTCGATACGTTAAGATTCCCACTCGTATGTATTCCCAAAAAGAACGATGATTTACAATTTACATTGTGCTCACATAAGAAATACTCAAATATAAACAACCAGAGAATTAGCTCCCGCGAAATTGTTTTGATTTAAAAATCTATAGTGTTGACAGACGATATTAGATAATGTCCATAAAAGATAAGAGAGTAAAATGATAGTGCCTGTAAGCCACTAATCACCTTCTTTATACTTTCTTTCTTTATACTTGTATCTTTATACATCTCTTTCTTTATACTTGCTTATCTATGCCACTAATCACCTTCTTTACTCGCACATCCGTATGAAAATTAACTAAGTTTTAAATAATTAAAATTTTTCCGGGGCCTCCTGCGAGGCCCCCCCAGGCGCGAGGCCGTCGGCGGTCGCCGACACCGCCGACGCCTAGCGCCGCTACTGTATACAGGTAACCCCCTTATAACACAATAGATACATTCCAAAAAATTATTGTGTTATGCGAATCCGTGTTATACGGGGTAAAGAATTAATACAACAAGAGGGGTTACAGTCCAATAACATGCTAAATATTATGATTTTTTTACTAAATATTGTTATTTATTATTTTTTTTAAAGAAGCAATATAGATTACATGAATAATGATTTGATTTGACTTACTTAGTCCTAATTATCAAGGAAGCGTTATCCAACACGATAATTTTTTTTGCAAGATGTCCTCATCCTCTGAGCTGTTTTCTGTACTACCTCCAGATCTGTGTATTATTTTTTGCAAAAAAAATATATTTGTGATTTGCTTTTAGTTTAAAGATATTTATATATTTACCACATGCAAAGTTATCTTCATTGAAATTTTATGCTCATTTTAGTTAAAGGATCTTTGTTTAAGACTGATTGACTAAATATTCAAATAAGGCTGGAATTTTTTTTTGGTACCTCAGTCGAACGTTTTGATAGAGCTAAAGAAATAAGTTGGATTATGTTCAAGTAATTTTTTTTTGCTGTACCCCAAAGTTGAAATCCGTAAGCCCACATCGGTTTTATTACAGCCTTATATATTAGTATTTTATTGTAAATTGATAATTCTGAATTTTTGTTTAGAAGCCAATAATAATTTTTGAAGATTTACAAAAATGTACTTTAAAGACGTATTTTGTTTTCGCAATTTTGAAAAAAGAAAGTGATCAAAATATTTTAGCACAGTTGCTACAAAATACATTTTGAATTAGTAATAAATTTTTTTAGATTTTTTATTGCTTAAGAATTTAAAATTGCATTAAATATATAAAAAACTTTCCGATATGTGTAATAAGCTAAATATGAAATTTAGTAACTTTTAAAATTGATACGATAGAATTTTGAAATTTTGATCAAACGCATTATTTCAAACTTATTTATTTTTTTATAACTAAAATCATTCTTCTTACTGCTATAAAATTTTAAGATGCTTGGTAAGGCTACTGTTATTACTATACAAAGTTTGATTTATTAGCCAATTATTCCAATTGATATCTTTAGAACGGTTCTCAAATCGGTTCAGGATTCTTGCACAAATACACACACGGTGCTAAGCGATATAGAATGACTGAATAAGAAAATATAAGATCAGCAAATCGGATTTTCTAGGAAAAAGTTAAACTTTTTCTTCGGAAAAGTTAATAAAAATTCGCAGAAAGCTTAAAGTCATTGATATTGGAAAAGTTAATCTTTATTTTTCAAATAAGCACATAACAATATAATTTATGTATTAATTCTGAAAATGAAATACGAGTATTAATGAATAATAATTAAATTTGACTTTAAATAATTAAATTTAAATAATTACTTTTTCCAATATTTTTACACATTTTTAATATCGAAGTTGTCTGAATACTTTTATTTTTGATTCTATTATTCTTATCAACTGCTCTTCTTGGAAATTGATTACGCTTTTCTTCGGTTTATGCGCATAGCACGAGTTTTCAAAAGTGTATGTAAGCTGAAATAGAAATGTAGTTAATTAGTAAAATAGTAGTGTAAAATTTAATTAATTTATAATAGTTACAAATTTCGTATCAGTTTTATATGTCTTGTTAAATATTAACTATTATCAATATATTTGGACTATTAATAGAGACAATTATTGTGCATTGCTACATGTATGATAAAATTATTAATATCGATAACTAGATTTTTTTATAAAATAATACATTTCCGATTTTCTTTATTTTTGATAACAATTTACCTAACATAAAATCTAGTCATTCATTAGTTTGTAACATTTTTTTATAGAATCTAGAATTCGGTAGATATAAAGTAATAAAATGTTAATCAAAGAGGTAGTCGCTAATTTCTACCAACAGTTTGTACTTATAATTAATATTCTTAAATATTAAAATATTATATGAGCTCCCTTAATTTGATTAATAATTAATATCAAAAATGCTCAAATTCTACTATATTTTAATTTAAAGGGCTACAAGATAAAATCTAATACATATATAAAAATATATATACAATTAACACTTTGGGGACGGCTGGCCACCTCAGTGGACAAACAAACTCTGTGAGGCACAGGCTATTTTATAAACAAATACTCAGTTTGCATCGAAAAGTTGAATAAATTACATATAGCAGTGATAAACAGTGTTCTATTTTGAAAATAATTTTAAGTTATTTTAGTAGTACCTATATTTAGCCTTTTTTTGCTATATAGTCTGTTTTTTTTTTAATATTTAAAACGACCTCGCTTTTAAATATGGCAAAACGACTGGTAAATTTTGTGAATTAAGCAGTAGTGAAGATGAGTTTCAAATAGGCATTCATACAGACAAATTTTACGAAATTACTTTTTGCACCGAAGATAGTGATGAATGTGATGATGATATTATCCAACCAACAATAAGCGGAAAGACATTAGCGAATGTGCCGATTCTCCTTCAATAATCGAGTTTGACATACATCAACAAACACCCCGACTACAAATACCAAACAATATAAGACATCCAATAGATTATTTTATTTTATATTTCACAAATGAATTATTAGACAATATAATAGAAAAAAACAAACCGTTTTGGCAGCACAAAAATGAACAAATATACTGACTAATCAGTGGCATATTCTAAATCCTACAGAAAGAAAAAGGGATTGTATTGTCTGCTCTACCAGGAGAAGGTGGCAAACAACATTTTATTGTAAAACATGTAAAAATCAACCAGCTATGCATTTTGAAAATTGTTTTGAACGTCACGATTCTTTATAAAAAGATCAAAAATAAATTATTATAAATGTATGTCCTTCAATGGCCACAAATTTTTATCAAATAAATTGCATAACATACACTCACGTTTACAGCCAGTAAATTGTTTTGAAATCGGTGCCGTCCCGTACGTGTTAATTATTTTATTGTTCATATTTTTACAACCAATGACTTTTTTAACTTCCCGTAGGGCATTCGAAAATAGTATTTTGGAAACCAAGTACGGTATCTAAGTCGACACGTCCCACAGTTTATAAATCATTGACTTAACTAAAACACAGATATTTAAAAATATGATACTATTTCAATTATATAATAATATTCGTATACATTACTTCAATAGGCATAGTTGGAGGGCAAATTCTTAAAACATTGGCTGTGAAATACACACTGGCCGTAGCTTGAGGCACAGGATGCATTTTTGTGGGTACGCTCCAAATTACCTAAAGCAAGTGAGTAAAATAATTTTTAATTTTCTGTTGATAATTTATCAAACAATTTTACAAATAAATGGCGAACCTCATATATGTAAGTGTCACTAGCGCAGTCGCATTTTTGCTCCACGAAATTGACACAGAACATCCAACCAGGACGAACCTGTGTATATTAGTAATATTTATATATATATATATTTCATATTCATTTATTTGAATATGAAATACATAGTTGCCAATATTACAACACTAGAAAGAACCTTACTTTCCATGATGACGATATCTCAACAATTTTTTTCCTGAGTAATTCATCTGAACAAGAGATAGTGTTGAAATATTCATCAGATTCTTCAAAATCAATGTCTGCATATTGTTTTGAAAATGCTGCAACTATTAACATTATAAATAATTATTGCTTTATAAAATTTCGAACTTATATAAAAACAATTACAAATAAGATTTTTAAATTGATGACTATTGTCTCACATTTATTATTTTTATGATCTTTTAAAAGATCTTGGAATTACAAACTTAAAACTAGTTGGTATTGGTATTTAGCCTTGAGGCAAGTTACATGAACTTCCCGATATGTGTAAATAATGAGTGAATAGAAGTATTCCGAGTGGATTTATTACACACACGTTAACTTGGAGTATTTTCTAAAAGCAAATTCTCACAAATCAATAAATTTTATAATTGAACCAGTTTTCGTAGGACGTTAATAGTTCATTAATATTAAGTAATCTATCGTTATACCAAGTAAATCATCTAATTTTAATTCTAACAAACGTCAAAAAAACTACTTATTTTCTCAAACTTTGATGAATTTTTAAAGTTAAACTACTTGTCGTAAGGCTGTAATATTTCAGTAAGTTCTATAAGACCATGATGTATATCGCCAAAAAAAGTTCCATAAAAATCGGCTTAAATTTTTTTTCAACAGTTAATTACAAGAAAACGGCTCGGTAGATTTTCACCTAAAATTAATCAGTATCATTCCCAACTAATATCTTTCGAACAGTTTTTGATTTTTTAAAATCGATTCGGCAGAATGAGCTTAAATGTGGACGAAAAGTTTAACACTCTTTTTCAAATTACAAAGAAACGGCTCCGCAGATCGTCTCACAAAACTGACAAACTATAGTGCTCATTGAGATACATCGAAAGGCCTTTAAATTTCTGAAATCGGTTCAGGCCTATTTGAGCAAACGTCGATGAAAGGCCTAATTTTGACAAATGCCAAAACAACGATACCAATTTTTGCAAACTTTGACGAATTTTTGAAACTAAACGAGTTGTCGTAGGGCGGTAATATTTTAGTATGATCTAGAAGACTATGGTATCTACCGAAAAAAAACATAAAAATCATTGATTTTTTTTTAAATTTTATTACAAGAAAACGGCGATTTCTACCAAAAACTAATCAGCACGATTCCCAACCAATATCTTTCGAACGGTTTTTGAATTTTCAAAATCGATTCAGAATTGAGGGCTAAAACGTAGACGAAAAATTTTTCACTTTTTTGCGATTTATAAAGAAACGGCTTGGCCGATCGTCGCAGAAAACTGATATCGAGATACATCGAATGCCTTTTAAATTTTTGAAATCGGTCCAGCCGTTTTTGAGAAAACGTCGATTTACGGCAAAAAATCTGTTCACACACACACACATACTTTTTCCAAATTTGGTCTCATTCGATTCAGAATGGCTTGATACGCCGAGAAAACATAAAATTAGCGAATCGGGTTTATTGATGAAAACATAAACTCCTCCTTCGGGAAGTTAATTAACTTGCCTCAGGGCAAAATTCCAATACCAACTAGTTGTATTATTGTTTTATTGACTTTGTATACGAGTACATTAGTCATTTGCAATATAGTCTAATCGCAATTACTTTACATTAACATTTCTCACTATGACTACATAATGTCTACACAGGTGGTTTTACACTACTTATTTAGCGGTCTTATACTAATATATCTATCTACCATAGCTGGGCACCGTTAATCAAATAGTTAACTTCGTTAATCGTTAATCCGCTACAAAAAAAGTTAGCTTCGTTTACATTTCGGAAGAATTAACGCAAGTTAACGTTAATCGTTAATCCGTTAATATGTGTAAAATTACATTTTTATATCCTTGCGTTAGTGAACTTATAAAACTTATTAACTTCTCGTAGGGCAAGTTATAGTAATCGCAAAAAAATCGAAAATGAAAATTTTTATATATCTTTACGTTTCAAAGGTTTCTGAACATTTTGGCATACCTCAGAAAAAATGGATGTATGTGGGTCATTCTTTTACAAATCGTACGAATTTTCAAAAAAATAAAATGTCACATTTTACAATTGTCTGAAATTTTTTTACAGATTTTATACATAAAATCATTTGACACGTTTTTCAAGATCTTGTTGAAAAAAATTTTTTTGTAAATATTTACGATTGAAATATGGATTTTTTGCTCAATTTCTATGAACATCATCTGCGGTAATTAATTATCTCCAGTTGTGCTGATCGGATCAGTATTATTTTTTTTATTACACTCATATTGAAGCGAACTTTGTAATGATTAAATTTTTTTTTTATTTTTGCAATTTTCTTAACAATAATAACCCTTAAATATTTACAAAGGTTTACTCAGTCTTACCCCAACTTGAACCGATCCAAAAAAAAAACTTTTTTTTTTCTCTGCAACAAAATTCTTTTTACAATTTGTTGGAGACTTTGTTACATCAAAAGATATTAAATATTTTCAAGCGCGAGCCGCGCTTTACACTTCGGGGAGCTCAAAGACTTGTACTCATTTGTCACTTTCGAATGGCAATCTTATTGTTTTTGAATTGCATCGTTGAACGAGTCTTTTGATTTCATGTCCAGCCACATTTTAACGAGACTTTGCGCTTTATTTTTTAAAGAGTTGGAGCTCTTTGGTTTTTCTATAGACTGAGTGACAGAATTGAAAAAGTCTTCCTCCTCGTCATCATCGTTGTTACTCGCATTGCTTCCTCCGTCACTTAAACTATCTCTGTCCTTCGAATGTCCCGCTGCTTCTTGCCTTAAGGAAGAAGCCATATTTTTTCAGCCATATCAAGCGGAACTTTGGGTGCAATGCTGCGGCAAGTTGGCACTGTTTATCATTCAGAAGTGGTCCAAATCTTTTCTCTATGTCATTTAATAAGGCATTGGCGAAAGCTGTGCCGTGCGGTAAATAGTAGGCATTGGATTAACGGTTAACGGACTTCTACGATTTTAACGGAAGTTAACGTGTTCGTTAACATTTTTCAAAGTTAACTTAAAAGTTAATCCGTTAATCAAAATATTAACTTCGTTAATTAACGATTAACGGATTAACGAGTTAATGCCCAGCTATGCTATCTACGTATGCATAAGTCTTATTTTTGCGGCTGTTGGAAGGCGCAAGATTTGGGTTTAGGCACGCACTCAACATTTACCCTGTATTTCTATATTATGTTATAAAATACCTATGCTTTACCAACGACTACACTAGATGATGTTGTTTTAAAACGTACCATTTTCATGTTCAACTTCAATGTCAGATGTTTCTTGAGCATTTAAGTCGTCATTTAATTCTTGACGAAGTGTTTCGACTTCAACGGTTTGTTCGTCTCTCGGTTGTTGGCCTTTTTTCAAACACACAACACATGTGCATACTGCGGCGTGCACGTCGAGGGGATCACAAGGGCCTATCGGGCGCAATTGGCTGTCCACGCAGCCACCAGTTTCTAATTAGAATACAGATAAATAAAGATACTTTTATTTTTATAGTAATTACTAGTGGCACTATGCATTGAGGAAAATTGCTGGTACTTCTCGTACTGCAATTAAACATTTGAAGAATAAACATAATCATTGATCAATTATTGATAACTATATATTGTTTTTAATTAATATTTTCAAATTTCTATTTTATATTTATGTAAAAATTAATATGTGCCCATAATTATGAAAGTGGTCTAAGTCATATATTTCTTGTTTCGAGATATTTAATGATTTGCATTTGAATAAATTAAAAAATATTTTTACATTATGCGACATTTTAATTTTCAATTTTATTAGTCTTAATTAATGGAAATTTATTATGAATATGAAATTTTGTGTGAATTTCATACGATAATATTGTTTTTAAAGGTCGAATTGACTTAGGCCATTTTCAAAATGTCCTATAAATGACTTAAAGCAATAAAAAACTTTGAGTTTTATTTGAAACAATAATTTTGTTGAAATAATTCGTGAGCATTTATTAATTATTTTTAAACGGTAATTCATTTTTATCATTATTTCGAGTATTTAAGATTCTTAAAATGTTCCTGAAAAACTGGAGGGATGTACGGTAGTAAACTCATAATATTTTTGTTTTTCTTCCGATACTGGTCTAATGCTGGTGTATAATGGAAGTAATTTAATATTTCCGTATATTTTTGGTCTTTCTCTTTTAGGTGAAAGATCCAAAACGTGAAATGTAGAATCATCTAAAGAAGTTTTATAAAACATAAAAAATTTTATAAGGTTTATTTTTCAAGAATCTCATCCATTGAATTTGTAGTCAAAAAACCGATTCGCCCGCGGTATTTTTTACTATTCTTGTTATTGTATCTTCTAATGATTTCGTTGAAATAAAATCCGGCTGCGACATTCGCTTTATCGAAAATGTATTGCTTCTTCTGCACTTTTCTATCAATTCATAATAATGCTCAGGGTTGTATATGTAATTTACTTTTTTTATTTTCATTTCTATCAACCCAAAATCACGTTAATTCGGTAGAAAGGAATGACCTGACACCAAAAATTTATGACTTAGACCACTTTCATAATTAACACTAAATGAATTCCATATAATGTTGAAATTACAACCACTATCTAATGGTTCATTTTTGACAATTTCGTAAAAATTACATTAAATACATTTAGTTTAAACTAATGTGGTATGAAATAACTGATAAACTCATTTTTTTTAAATTTTGACTTAGACCACTTTCATGATTATGGGCACATATAAACATCAGTATGTAAAGATTAACATAAATAATGTAAGTGCTTATAAGTGTAAAAACTATTGTATGGTTATAAGGAATGCCCAAGACCTAATCTAGTAATCTAGTCCAATAATCAGAGAGGGCTTTCGTGCTTAATGAACAGTGCTCGAAATTTATTATTCTCTGCAAAGTACTTTCATAAAAAAGAGATTGATAAATAGAATTGTTCCTAGTAAAACAACATTCTCATTTGAACAGCGCACTAGCTAACCAAAAAATAATTCAATCCTGTCAATTTAAGATGAAAAAGAGTTTCAGTGTTGAGTTTTCCAATTAAGGGACTACATGTGCAGGCTGCTTTTTCAAAATGGATTATTCATTGAAGTAGATATTGAAAGTGCAATTTCAAAAAAAATAAAATCGCAAAAAATAAAACTTTTTTATAACACGCAATAATGAAAAAACTACCTAGCCGATATTTGTCAAAACCTATAATCAACACGATACCCAAATGATATCTTTCGACCAGTTTTATAACTTTTAATGTTGGTTTACGCTTTTTAGCGAAAACGTGGTTGAAAGTTATTGCACCTATCTGATAATCATAAAAAAACTGCTCGACCCGCCGTGGCGCAAAACTAATTATCTATATCGAGTTTCATTAAGCGCGTTTAAAATTTTTGAAATCGGGGCAGCTATTCCTTTTTTAGAAAACGTTGACTACTTACTTTTGACTCTTTGACAAAAGTTAAAAGTTTGGTCTTCGCCTTTTTCTCGATTTTAGTGTCAAACGATTCAAAATGTCTCGAAGCGACGAGAAAACATAAAGTGAGCATTTACATAAAATAAAGAATACTGTTTTCAAAAATAAAACAAGTTTTTTTTTTTAAAGTGGACGCATATTTCATAAAAAAATCTATGAGAATATGAATATGAATCATGTAGTATTTTGAAAGTAAAAATTAAATAATACGTAACTTTTAAGTATAATTTCTTAGAAGTTTTGTTACAGAATATAAATTTAAAGATATTTTGTAATAGTAGGGGGAGACTGGGTACAGTTGTGCCTCTACTATATACTGATTTTGAGAAAGGGTTTAAGGGAGAAAGATGCAATATGTTTGTTTGAACAAGCTACATTAGTACGATCTGTAGACCGCATTGCTTTTAAAGAGTCAAAATTAAGTTTTCATGTTCGAATTCTTTTAATAATAACTGTTACTTGTATACAGATAGTTCACTTTGATTGTTATTTTGCTGCAAGTTAAACAATAGTAGTTAATTTACCAGCAATTACTTTTTGCATAGATAATTTAGCTCAGGCATAAGAATGATTTGTTTTCAAAAGTGTAACAAATTTGATGGGTACGGTCAGGGCCGGTCCTGGGGTCCTTAGCGCCCGCATGCAACTTTTTTTCTAGCGTCCCCCTATTAACTGTTTTAAGAGTTTATCATTTAAATTATATAAATATCTACATATTTTTTAAAAATTAATTTTTAATTATTCTGGATTTAGTACACAAAACATCAGATATAATCTAAAAGTGTATAAAATATATTGATTTTAAATTTATTTAGGAAATCGTGGCGTTTCGCGGGTTGATTATAATCAAATATTTTTAAAATTTCAATTATTTTTAACAATATTAATATTTGGGTTTTTTATTATGCAATTTATTCTATTTAGCAAATCATGCCACGTTGGATTTTTGAAATTTTAATTTAATTTAATTTTTCATCATTTACAATATCCAAAATTGCGTCCTAAACTTCTCCTTATTGATATCGTAAGAGCCGTCATATTCAGAGTATCAGCTTGTTGTTTTAAAGTTAAATTTTTAACTTATTTTAAAAGTATTGTCCAAAAATCAGTAAAAAATTAAAATTAAGAAATTACACATTTCTTGAAATATATTAAAAAAAACTTATTATATTTCTGCATAGTTAATAATTATTAAATTTAGAGTATGGACACCGCTAAGTATAAGGCCTTAAGATTTTCGTTACAAAGTAAATTTTGCTTTCATTTTTTATATTTGTTCCATTTCCATAACTTGTTTTCAACATCCAAAATTCATCAAAAGCGAAACATTTGCAACAAAAACAAAAGTTACAATTTAATTTCTCGGAATAAACATGCCATTTTTTAAGCACTCACTCTCCATTTTTATTTTCCCCATTATAAGTTGTTTATATTTTTTAACAAATTCCGTTTTAACTAAATCAGCTCGCAATTTTTCGTCAATAATGCCCAATAATTAATTTAAACTTTCGTAGGTTTGAGCTTATGGGAATTAAGCAATGAACAGAGCTGTTATTTACTAATTTGCAGAATTACTAATCGGTTAATTGTTTCTACTGATATGACATTGCAAAACAAAATGTGAATAAATGCTTTTTGTGCCTTCGTATCCCTAATTAAGTTAGATTGTTTATTATCATTCATTAAGTATTCTAGATTTTATATAAATAATTCTAGATTTTATATAAAAAATATAAAAATTATATTATAAATTTAATTTCCGAAACTCGTTTTGGCGCCCCCTAAGGCTTGCGCCCGCATTTTTTGCATGCATCGCATGCAAGGCAGGACCGGCCCTGGGTACGGTTGTGACATGCATTTTTTATTGTTTTCGGGTGAAGATTAAACAGATAAAAAAATTTAACTTAACTAAGACAAAATGCGGAAGCAAAAGGCAAAGAAAAATTCAATATAAGAAAAAAAGATTTAACAAAGATTACTTATAAAAAACTATTTTGTTATATATTCTTATTTTATAATCATAAGCTTTGTTTTGTGATTATGCTGTGGCGTGTTAAATATTTTTGACAATAAAAGTCGTTTTTGACAATAAGAGTTATTCTTACCTATTATTTTCACCTATTTTTATGTCTTAAATCAAATCGTACAAGAAATGGGCGAATGTCACAACCGTCCACATCCCCAGGGATGGTTTCTTGTACGATTTGATTTTATTACTAAACCATTGTATTTAAGGACAGTATTTCAGTCTTTCCGTATAAACAAATATTCAAATTACCATTCACCTTTCTCAGCCAAAAATTAACAAAATTATTGCTGATCAAAAAAAAAAGTGGCACGACTGTACCCAATCTTCCCTACATGTTATTTCTTATGAAAGTTTTATCTAATTCAATATAATTTTTATAACGCTCCAAACAACTATATAATTACCACTTTTATATTTTTCTTCATCTTGAATATATTGGTAATTCTCTGAAGAATCTATATGGTGGCGTACATTAATATTAGTATCACTATCAACCCGTGTATCGCTCTCTTCACCTACCTTTAAAAAATATATATTTTATCAAGTGATACAATAATATAGTACCCTAAAAATATAATAAATTATGATCAATTAACTATTACTTGTGTTTTTACGTAGTTTATTATCCTATCAACGAAACGTTGAGAAAAAGCATCAACTGGTAGAAACTCTTCATGGTCTAAAATCGGTGGATCTAATTCGGGTTCATCAATGACTTCATAGTCATCTTGAAACATTTTGTTTTTATTAAATGAATTATCACATAAAAATGAAACTACGCATTTGATAAATTTTAATATAACAAATTGACATAACAAATTAGATAGCACTTGTTTTTAGAGTTTGGAGACCAAAAGGTCTAAATGTCACCTTTATTTTTCGTTATTATTATAAAAATAAAAAATTATAAATTGTTCATATTATTAAATTACGGGTCAACTAACTTTCATTTTTACAATTAAGTATATTTTAATAAAAACTGAAATTTTTAACAAAAAATTAAATGCTATTTACTGAATACTGAATGCTTATACTGAAATACAAAGTTAAAATTATTTATTTAATGTATATATATATATATATATATATATATATATATATATATATAAAGATAAGTATAAGTATAAGTGAGCTTTAGAACTTTAGCCAGAATTAAAATTAAAATCTGAATTATTTTCGATATACAAAAAAAATTTTGAAAACGAAAATCTGGAAAAAAATAATTGAAATATATTTGTTTCCAAGAGCAATTATTTTGTCAAAACAAGCAGAAAGCTTTTTGAATAATTCAGATCGGATGCTTAGTTCCCTCAAAAAGTGCCATTTTTTGCACATTTAGCTCGGTATCTTTAAAACGGCTGGACCTGTCTGTGCCAAGAACTAATCAGCGCATCTCCCTATCAATAGGTATCGAATGTTTTTTAAACCATTCAAATCGCTTGATTCGATTGAACTGAAAACATGGACGAAAAATTGTATCCATACATACATAAACACACACAAACACACACATACATCGATTTTTTTCCGAGGTATGCCAAAATGTTCAAAAACCTTCAAAACGTGAAGAAATGCAAAAATTTTCAATTTCGATTTTTGGACGATTACAATAACTGACTCTACTGGAAGTTAAAAGAAAAATTTATTTAGTAGTGCCTATAAAAACCAGAAGAACATTGAAAAATATATTCATATTATGTGGATTAAGAAAGTATAACTTAGAACTATATAGATAAAAAAAATATTTTTAAGAGCAATCCGAATTTAACAAGCGATTAATTTAATATTACAATTTTTGTGATACTGATGCATTTTTTTTGGATAGAGTAATAACGGGAGAGTGCTACTTTTACTTGGAAACATATTGGTAATGTTCAATAATATAACTATAGAAGGGATTTTGGCTTATATGAACAAATATTTATTTTTGTATTTTTAGCTTAAGTGGTAAGGGCTTTGGTTTTTCAACTGAAGGCTCAAGTAAATATCCACCTCGGATTGTAGAAATATAGCTTCTATGTTGCTGTAATATCACAACTAGAGACGAATCTCGGATTTTATAATAAATAAATAAAATATATTTCGTAATAATTCCATTAATTAGGACTATCAAGTAATAGTGTCATCGGTTTTTATTTGACTTTCAGAAATAGACTTTACCTGGCATCACTGCATCAATAAAAAATTCCTCACTATTACTGATTGTAATAATAAAATATCACAAAGAATTGGGACAACCGTTTGGGTTGCTCTCTATAAAACCGATGTAGTTTTAAGTCAAATCGTCCAATAGCTTATGTCTCTTAAGTTGTGATTGCTGTTCCAAATATGATAATATTAATAAAATTTCACTGATTGCTGTTCAAATAATAATAATACTTATTAATAAAATTCCACAATCAATGAATTGTCTTCTAAGAACTTCGATAACTTGATATAAGCATCGTTAAAAACAGCTTATAAAACAAATAAGAATGTTATAAATATTATTTCTAAAAATATTGTAAAGCGTTCAGTTTATATATTGCATAACAACTATTATAATTCCATTAATAATGTCAAGTACATTCAACGTCGAGCGGTCGACGAGTACACATCTAGTTGCGTAAAATACCTGATATAAATAATAGATCAACAACAAAGCGTGGTGAGTCACAGGCAACTCGGGCCTGATGACGGTCCGTTATCGGTTTATAGAAATAATACAGTGAGTACAGAGGTCGAGACAGGTATAAAAATTAGTAATGCAGTACATTTAATTAATAATAGTGATTGTATGGAATATGAAAGTGACGATGGAAGTGATTATAGTGATAGTAGTTTAATGAGTGAAAATAATGATGGTAAAAAAGTTAATTTGAATACTGTAAATAGTGTTAAAAATATTGATATAAGATGTGGTAATAAAAGTGTTAAGATTAGTACTAACAAATTAGATACAAGAAAAGAATACAAAAAAATGGATAAGGTAAATAGATCAAAAATGAGTCCGAAGAAAAGTAACATTAATGAAGGAGTAATTAAAAAAATGGTACTGGGAATAAAAGATGATCAGGCAAAGGAAACAAAAAATATCAATGAAAATAATTTAAGAAATAATAGTAATGAACCTCAGCGGAATTGGAATGATATGGTAATAGAAGAAGAATTAAGTAGTAGGTCTAACAATATAGAAGTTTTAAAAGGAAATAATAAGAAGAAAAATGATATGGAAATTGAAGAAGAAAATAGTAGTAATCCGAATGTTATAGAAGCGGAAAAAGGAAATGGAAGGAATGACAACCACATGGTTGTTGAGGAAAATTCTAACAAAAGTCAGAGTGAATTAAAATTAAATATTGAGAAAAATTACTATAGTGCATTAGATGAAGGCCCATATGTAGTTTATGCTGAATCAATGAATCAAAATTTGGGTAATTATCATAATGTGGCACTGGGTAGAATAATATATAAAATTTCCCCAATAATAAGTAGAAATATTGACAATTTTACAAAAATAGGCAAAAATAAAATTAAAATAGTTTTCAAAAATTATGAATATGCGAATAAAATAATTAGGGAAGACCTTCTGAACAAGAATAATATAAAAGTATATATCCTTAGACATAAATTATTTAGGGCGGGGATAATTTTCAATGTGGATGAAGAAATGGATGAGTCAGAAATTAAGGAAGTAATAAAATCAGATATAGAAATAATTGATGTAGTTTGTATTAAAAAAAGAAACAAAGATACAAATAGTCTGAAATCTCAAATGGTTAAAATTTTATTCAAAGGAAATTACTTGCCTGAAAAAGTATCAATATATTCAGTAAAACTTCAAGTGAGTCCATTTGTACAGAAAGTCATACAGTGCCACAATTGTTGGCGATATGGTCATATTCGCCTGCAATGTAAGGCCAAAAAAAGATGCCGAAAATGCTCTAGAGAGCACAATGCTGAATTGTGTCACGTAGAAAAAGATTTTGAATGCGCTGGATGTCACAAAAATCACGAAGCAAATGATAAAAATTGTGAAGTTTACCAATTTAATAAAAATGTAAAAGAGCTAATGGCTTTTCAGAATATTTCGTACTCGGAGGCCAAATTTATTCTTCGGAAACAAAATTATGCAGAAGTAACAAAAATAAATCATTTCAATCCAGACTTCAAAAAGACATTTCCTAGAATTAACGAAGCAGTTAATTATGGAACAAACATGATAAATAAAAATAGGTATGAAGCACTGAGTAACCTTCAAGAACAAGAAGTAAATATTGATCAAAGTAGGTTAATGCTGATGAATAAACCTAGAAGAATTATGGAAAGAAGACAAACTGAAAATGGCAGATATATACAAATGAATAACAGGAATTTAAAACAAACAAGTGGAGAGAGAAATTCACAAAGGCGCGAATATTGCGGCAAAAATATAGAAATAGAAGAAATTAGGAAAATACAAATAATCCATGAGGAGCTAGTTAAAAAACTGAGAGAAAAAATAAGGAACAAAGAGTGTGATGATCTAGAGGAAGTTGTGGTAAAATTTAAAAAGGATATGGATATAATTTACGAGAAGTATAATAGTGTGGAAGTTAGAAATATTAGTGAACAACAAAATAAAGTTGGTTTTGATAATAATAACAAAAGTTGAAATTATTAGAAGTAAAAGAAAATTGATAAACGTTTAAACAGTGAAATTCAAATTAAAACCAAATCTATAAATTTCATTATGCATTTTTTACAGTGGAACATTAGATCGTTTAATTCTAACAAAGAAAGTTTGGAAATCTTTTTATATCAAAATAAAACTGATGTTATATTTTTATCAGAATCCTGGTTCAAATGGAACCGACGGTACTATTTAAAAAATTACAATATAATCAGAACTGACAGATATGACGGGAAAGGTGGAGCGGCTATAATTATTAACGAAAGAATTAACTATCAGAATGTAAATATAGATATTGGAGAAATAGATATAAACAAAGTCCAATTATGTGCAATATCAATAATATTAGGAGATAAAAAAGTATATTTGGTATCAATATATATATATCGCCAGGGACACACGTTACGAAACAACAATGGAATTATTTATTTGAGAATATTCCTAGACCGTTCATTTTAGCTGGAGATGTAAATGCGCATCACCATTCCTGGGGATGTAAATATAATGATAATTACGGAATGAATTTAATGGAATCAATCGAAGAGTGTAATTTATTTGTATTAAATAATGGTTCCCCAACACTTGTGTTTAAAAACACTAAAACTGTAGTTGATGTTACAGTGTGCTCTTCTGAAATATTTCATTTAATAACATGGAAAGTAATAGAGGAAAACTTAGGCTCCGATCATTATCCTATTTATTTTTATTTGGATATAGTGAGAAGTAATAGGATATTGATTCCCAATAGAAAATGGAATTGTGGTAAAGCTGATTGGCAAAAATATAAAATAATTATTGAACATGAAATTTTATCATTGGGCAATAATTTAGATAGTAACATTTATGAAAAATTCACAAATATTATAAATCAAACTGCGGAAAAATGTATACCAATAAATAAAATATTAACAACATCTCAAGTGAGGAAACCAGTGTGGTGGGATGAAGAATGTCTTAAACTGGTAGAAGAACGAAGAAAAGCAGAAAAGAACTTTAGAAGAAATTCGAGTTTAGAAAATTTCCTTCAGTGTAATAGAATTAAAGCTAAAGTTCGGAAAGAACTAAAAAGAGTGCGCGTAAGGATTACACGCGATTGAAGTAAAACTTTTAATATTGTATGAGTAGGCAATTAAGATAAAAATAAAAAAAACATCATATTTGAATTTTAAAAATCATTTATTAATAATCACATAACATCAATAACACAGTTTAAAACAACATCGATAGATTAATTGCTATCATATTTCATATATGATATAATAGGTTTGTGATAACTAAAATGAGAGACATAAATTTTGCTTTGTAAACTATGTACATTTCTGGAGAAAACTGCATCAATAGTCGTGCCATATCTTGTGGTTGATTCAAATGGAGAATTATTCATTGTTAAATTAAATTTATTATTTAAAAAATCAATTAATGGTTGAGATTCTTCTGAACGAAAATTGACATTGAAATCTCCAGCAAGAATTAATGGTATCTCGTTGTGATTAGTGTTTAAAAGTTTTGCACCCTCATAAGAAAAATGAAGTAACTGCTGATGAAGAAATTTAATAATATTTGATATGTTTTTATTGGGAGAAATGTAAAGGACGACTATAATTAATGTTTGATTCTGTGTCTGTAATATCACCTACTTGTGTAATTTCATTAGGAATATCCAGTAATATCGTTGGCGCAAGAAACTGCATAGGAGTCGCATTATGAAGAGTATCTGAACATGAATGATAGACAGCTACACCACCTGCTCTTGAGTCCGATCGTTTGTATTGAGTAACGCAGTAATAGTTCTGAATATCAATTCGTTCTTCATTATTAATCCAAGTTTCCGAAAATAACAAAAACGTACAACGTTGTAGCACTTTATCTTGCAGATCAGGCACATGAGCTCGTAAACTTTGGCAGTTAAAGGAAAACAATGAAATGTCGTTCAAACTTATTATCTCACTCAATTTTTCTTCTTGTGTTATTAATCTACAAGTTGAAAGTCTTTGGAATTCAGTTTTTAAGTTCATTAATCCTGCTGGCCGTTTTCTTCTATGATAAAATTTTTTGAATTGATGAACAATCCATTAATGCTGGTAACTTGTGATAATGCAACATACAGAAGCTGCTGATTATGTGTTTTATTGTATTCATATACAATTTTATCAAAAGTACCACCTTGTGATTTGTGTATTGTGAGTACACATGCAGACACTAAAGGAAAATGATTTCTTTTGACAAATATGATTTTATTTCTGTTCATTGGAATAGATGAAGATCTTCTGAGAATCGGCACAGCTGTCCTACTGATATTAAGAGTTTGAATATGATGTGCAGCTTTCTTCTTATTTTGTTACCTATCTTACCAGGAAATTCAAACCATAAACGTAGAAGTTCATCATTATCGCCACGTTCTATGTACACTAATTTTCCTACACAACCATTAGCTAAGCCATCACTTACATCAATATTAGTTGTTATTATGTAAAATTTATTCAGAACTAAAATTATTTCATACGGCAAACACCCGGTATCAATAACCGATTTTGTGAAACTGCTGACGAATGTATGATTGTTGATCTGTCGCATGGCAACCTACATAAATATCCGTGGCAGTAGATATTATTTTGTCTTCAACGAGATTCAGTATAAATTTATTATATTCCATGACACATTTATTCTCTAAGAAAAGTCTTATTCCATGAGTACATAACATAAAAAACGTGATTCAATTAATGCAAGTTCATATAGGGTTTAGCGCTCGACTTACGCATGACATGACGGGAGTGGATACCCGCGACATCAGCGCTTACGGCGTCGTAGTGTTCAACTTCACGTTGGCGTTTCGTTGCATTTGTACGGATTTACACCCGTGTAGCCTAAAGAAATTTTTACACCCATATCGCGCCTAAAGAAGTTTTACTTCAAAAATAAAGAAAAGAGAAAGTTGGTGTAAATTTGTCAACAATTCAAATCCTAATACCCCATCTAAAATTATTTTTAAAATGGTTAAATCAATGAACAATTATATTTCACAGAATGAGAAGAATTCAGAATTGATTAATGATAAAGTAGTGGAAGAAGTAGTTGATAATATGCGCCCTTTGGAGTGGGTGATGATATTTGTAAATATCTTAAAGGAAATAGAGTAACAGGTTCGGTAGAAAAGTCATTAATTAGACCATTTTCATTATGGGAATTAGAAAAATCTTGGAGCAAAATCAAAGATACTGCTCCAGGATTAGACAACATTCATTATTCTATGTTAAAAAACCTTCCACAGTCCGGAAAAGAAATTCTACTTAAAATTATTAATAAGTATTGGCTGTCACCGAATGAAATTCCTGATTGGAATAAATATAGAGTTATTTTAATTAAAAAGAAGAGCAATAATTCTGATAATAGCAATGCATATAGACCAATTACTTTGGCGTCATGTATTGCTAAAATAAAAGATAGGATGATAAAAAGAAGAGTCGAGTGGTGGATTGAAAACAATCAGTTATTGCCCAAAAGCCAATTTGGCTTTAGAAAAGGATTAAGCACGCAAGATAGTCTAAGTATATTTTCCACAGACATACATCTAGCCTTTTCAAGAAACACGTATGTCGTTGCACTGTTTTGCGATATAAAGGGTGCATACGATAATGTGGTGCCGGGAAAATTAGCAGAAAGTCTTGTACATGCTGGCTTTCCAGAAAAATTGATCAAAGCTATGGTATATTCTACCTTTAATAGAGAAATCGAAGTTAAAATAAATGAAAATGCAAGGATTGGAAGAGTTCTTCGACAGGGCCTACCTCAAGGAGCTATCCTTAGTCCCTTATTATATGCTCTATATGTACGGGATATAGAAGGTATATGGTTGGAAGGTACGAAAATTCTACAATATGCAGATGACTTATTGATCTATATTGAAAAAGATAATTTGAAAGAGGCCATCGATATGATGTCTATGAATATGGAATTGCTGCATATTTGGTTGAATGAGAAAGGTCTGGAACTATCAGATGATAAAAGCTCCATAGGAATATTTACGAGACATTCCAACAAAAAGTTCCCAGCTTGTATTTCAAGTCTATATAATACAATTAAAATTCATTGCAACAATAAATTCCTAGGTATATATTTTGATCAAAAAATGACTTTTAAATATCATATGAATTATATTAAAAAAAGAATTGAAAAAAAGACCAGTTTAATGAGACTGATAAACAGTACTTGGTGGGGTTCACACCCTATCACATCTATTAATTTATATAAAACCATAATTAGATCAATACTGGAATATGGTAGCATAATTTTTGGACATTCAAATATGGTAAATGAGCTTGAAAAAATTCAATACAAATGTTTAAGATTTTGCGCAGGTATGATGAGATCGACACCAACAAATGTACTGTTATTAGAAACTGGTGTTATGCCACTAAAAGTCAGATATGAATGGTTGAGTGACAAATATATGCTGAAAAAAATTAATTTTAATTCATCTGAAATATATGACAGAATTAGTGATTTAAATAATGAATGCGAACGTAATATTTATTGGCTGAATAAAAAATACCTATTATTATTCAGAGTTTTAGAGAAGTAATTAAATATCAAGAAAGTATGTATTCATTCAGCATTCATCCTTATTATAATAAAATATATTTTGACAGTTGTATATTTGATAATATTATAAATATCGATTTATTAAAATCTGTTAATAATAATCCAGATGCAGAAGTTATATTTACGGATGGTTCGAAGGATATGGACAATGTAGGTTTTGCTATATATAAAGAAACCAATCAAACAAGTGAATGTTACAAGTTACCAGGGTGTGTTTCTGTCTATACAGCGGAGTTATTTGCAATTAAGGAGGCCATAAGAAAAGCTAAAGAACAGAATTATAATAAAACAATTATAATTACGGACAGCATGAGCTGTATCAATAAATACAAGTGTTTTTTAGAGATCTAAATTTAGAAGAAAAAATTTATTTTGATATCTTGCAAGATTTGGAGAAAATTAAAGAAATGGAAAGGATATAAGAATAGGATGGGTAAAAGGTCACTACGGAATTTCAGGAAACGAGAAAGCTGATGAATTAGCCAAATACGCTTGCTTAAAGGGAATGGAATATAACCAAGTATTAAATAAAGATATAATAAAAGTTATGAAAAATAACGCAGTTAATAAATGGAAAACGGATTGGCAAAAACATCAAGATATAAAGGAAAATATTATAAAGGGGTTAACGACTTTGTTAAAAAGGTACCTTGGTATTATCAATTCAAAAATGAAGATAGATACTTTATAAGTACGATGAACAGAATAAGGTGTAACCATGGTCATTTCCCAGAACACCTGTTCAAAATAAAGATGAGAGAGTCAGCTATTTGTGACTGTGGGAAGGATGTGGGATCTTTGGAACATATAATTTTAACTTGCAGCAGATATCAAGAAAATAGGGATTATTTATTATATGAATTATATAGAATTAAAAATTTAGTTAAACCATTTAATTTATTTAGTTTACTGTCAAATATTGATTATTATAAAATTATATATAATTTTTTAGTTAAAAGTAAAATTAGAATATAAATGTAGGAAATATAAATGTTGTATATGGCTAGTTTGTAAATAAGAGGCCAAATAAAATAAATGAAAAAAAAAAAAAATATATTGCATAATTCTGAAATTAGTTTATATAACGCGATAAAAATTGCTTGATAAAATTTGTTTTGAAAAATATGATCAGTAGGTTATAATAACTTCTAAATATAGTTTTTTCCATATCACTTTTTGCGTATTCCCAAATTATGAAAGACTACTATCAAATCTGGTTTGAAGTAAAAGAATTTGATATGTAAAAAAATGTTTTTTTGCAATTATCATTATAAAGACAGATAAGAACTGTGGTTCCCAAAATAATTTTACAAATTGTGTATTTCATGAAATTATATAAAAAACTGATTAAACTCACTGATATACAACGAGGTTGACCTTTCGTCAGATTAGAAGGTGCTTAACGTAAAAATTAATAATTTTCTACAACAGCTTGAAGTTGAAGTTTTAGCAAATCTCAATCTTCAGAAAGAATGTTCTCTAACAATGAAATGTGCATCACACGAAAATGGATATTTATCTTGTTTAACGCCAGTGTTAATTAACTTCCCGTAGGGTAAGTTATAGTAACCGCAATAATATCGAAATATTTTTTTTATATATCTTTACGTTTCAAAGGTTTCTGAATATATTGGTATACCTTAGAAAAAAAATGGATGTGTGTGTACGGATACAAATTTTCATCGACGGCTTCGGGAACACTGGTCAACTGATTTGAATAATTTAAATAAAAATCTTTGGATTCGTATTCATAAGGAGACGTGCTGAATAGTTTTTGGCAAAGACAGGTCGAGTCGTTTTGGAGATACGGGGCTGAAAATACCAAAAATGGTAACCGATGTCTTGAGAGAACGGAGCGAACATTTTATTTGTACTGACGAAATAAAAAAACTGATGAAATTTTTGGGAAGGCAGGTCTAGCGTAACAAAAAATTCCATTTGGTGAACAAAAATGATCATTAGACTTATGCACATCAAATTATCACATATTTTATAGATGTTTTAATAATAAGAACAAATTTTGTTTACATTGTTGTGGGTTCCGTACCAATGTTTATTCGTTATACTGCAGCGCGGCGCGCACGCGCTTCTATATTTCGTTTCTACGCAGCTAACGTAGTGCGAATGCATTGAAAAACTGTTCAAAATTTCCAACATATTTCAAAATATAAAAAAATTAAATTTAAACAGGTCAATTGTTTTAAAAAAAATTAAAAATCTTAAAAATTAATTTTTTTTTCTAAAAGAACATTAAATCTTTTTTTAAAATTTTGATTTGTGGTACGGGAAGTTCCCGCAATTTGCTTTAAGGCACGATGCCATGCACCACTAGTTTCAATTTCATTTATCAAATCTTGATTTGTCGTGATTTGTAGAAGAGTAGTCAGTGAACTATTTGACTAACCTGTTTTCACAAAGCTAGAAATTTTTTGATGATACTTTATTATCGGCCCATTAAGAAAGTACCATTCTGGCAGTGATTCCGCGGTTGCGTCATCATCCCTTAAATTTTCGAAAATGTCAAAAAAAATTCCCATAGCCTGCTCCCACACTGCTCAAATTTTGAGGGTGTATTGTTTTAACTGTTCAGAAAGTATGTGTAAACAGCCAGAACATTCTGACGGTTGCAAGGGTCTGACAGTCAAGTACATAATAGTCAAGGCGCACAAGGGTATGGGCGCATTGCCATACATAATCGCAGTGGCGATCCAGTTTTGGCGCCAGGGGGGGTCACAATTAAATTATAATGAAACATATATTCGGAATACGATTACATAATCCTTAAATTTTAGGAGACTTTGACTCCGAGTTACATGTTGAATTTATAGAATGTGTATGGTAACAAAATACATAAATAAAATCATTATGCAGTGATTTTATTGCTGAATTAGTGTTCTATCTAAGTCTTAAGACAGGTTGGGGGGGGGGGGTCATGACCCCCGTGACCCACCCCCTGGATCCGCCACTGCATAATCGGCTACACCCTTGTATTTAAATAGTTTATATGCAATTTTGAAGGTCTTTTTGACTTCAACTTTGTATCTCACCTTATGGCCTATATATCATTGAAAATGTGCCAAAGTTGCGCCTTTAGTAATGGGCCGAAAATCGAAAATGAAAATTTTTGCATTTCTCGACGTTTTGAACATTTTGGCATATATAAAAAATCAATACTAATGCCATTATTATCCATCACTTCTTTTATAATAAGGACAATACACGTCGCTATACTTATAATCAGCGTTTGTTTTTGGGTTAACGGCCGCAAATAGTAAAAAACTCAAAAACCAAATCTAAATTATAAAATTATCGTTTGATGGTGGATCCAAACATTTCTGTTTTCGTGTTTCAACAGATATCACGATTAGTTGGGGCCGAGAAGGTGTCAGTTTGGTAACGGTCTTTACTTTGAACGCACACGTCTAATTGTGAGGTGAATAAAATATATTTGTACTTTTGAACTGATCGGTGATCGAAGAAACGTTCATTATGAAGTGAGTTCTAATTAAAATGCTAATTTAACTGCTATTATATATTAGAAATATATTCAATGCTAGGTTCTATTAAAATCGTGAAAACTAGGTTTTAGCGCAATACAAAATGAAGATAAGCCTGTAGTAAACTAGAAGAGAACAACTCAAGAATATTAAATACTTTGTAGCATAGTGTATTAATACATTGATCGATAAATTAATTAGCAAAATCACATTATTAATTTTAGTAATTTGAATAGATTTGCTAAATGATTACATAAATTTGTTATGATTCGGATTTGTTATTAACTTCCCGTAGGGTAAGTTATAGTAATCGCTAAAAAATCGAAACTGATAATTTTTATATCAAAAAGTATCAAAGCTTTCTGAATATTTTGGCATACCTTAGAAAAAAATTATGTATTTGTGTGTGGAACACCGGCCAACCGATTTCAATAATTCAAAAAACATTCGATTGGTATTGATAAGGAGATGTGCTGATTAGTTTTTTGCGAAGGCAGGTCTAGCCGTTCCGAAGATACGGGGCAATATGTGCCAAAAACGGTAATTCAGTTTTTGAGAGAACGGAGCACGCGATTGGGATGATTTTTTGTATTGACAAGATGAAAAACTGATTAAATTTTTGGAAAGGTAGGTCCAACGGTTATGGACTCTCAATAAAAATAAATTAAAAAAATGTCATTTGGCCGTCAAAAATGTTTATTGGGCATATGCACATCAAATTATCATATATTTTATAGAGATTTAATAATGTGTGCACATTTTGTGTAATTTTTTTGCGTTCCGTATCAAGATTTTTAATTACGGTACGGGAAGTTCCAGAAATTTGCTTTAAGGCATGATGCCATGCACCTCACTAGTTTTTTTTTGAATTAATTATAATAATTTTGTTTGAATTAGATCGTAGTCTCTCTCTTAATGAATACTTTTTATGATTTGGCTGATGTGAAAATTACAACAGGGGAGTTTGGATACGGTTGTGCCAGGGTACGGTAGTGACAGTCGTTACAACTAAATTATACTGATTTTAAGATAGGGACCAAAAAGAGAAAGATGGAGTATGATTGCTCGAACAAGTTTCTCCATCATTGCGCTCAGTCAGTGTTTTGCGATCTGTAGACCGCATTACTTCAAAGTAAGTTTTTCCGTTAGACTTTTTAAAAAATAACTGTTACGTGTAACAGATATATCACTTTGTTTGTTATTTTGCTGTAAGTTAGGCATTAGTAGTTTATTACCAGCAATTAGGTTTTTTCGTAGATAATTTAGCTCAGTCATATTTGTTTTCAAAAATGTGCATTGGGTACGATTCTGACAATTTTTGTGGGTACGGTTGTGGAATGTGTTTCTGTCCTTTTTGGGTGAAGATTAATCATATAAAAAAATCTAACTTAACTAATAATAAGATAAAATACGAACCGTACCCAATCTACCCTATCCTCAGCATTGTGGTAATAATATATAAAATCTTCTTATAATTCGAGTTTTATGAAACCCTATTTGAAATTGATAAATATAAAAAACAAAAAGGTCGAAGTTCTTAACCTTTATTATGCACTCTCTTCATTTTAAGTACAATATATTTTTCTTTTATTTTAGAACTAAAAAATATTTATAAATATTAAATGGAATTATGTTTAATCGTTATTTATGAATTATTAATTAACTTTCCGTCAGGTAAGATATTGTAATCGTATAAAAATAGAAATTGAAAATATAATTTTTTGGCAAAGATTAGTTTTTGGCGTAAAAATGACAGTTTTTGAAGAAAACAAAAAAAACTAGTGGCGTGTATGGCATCGTGCCTTAAGGCAAATTGCTGGTACTTCCCGTACCGTAACGAAATGTGCGAGGAATACTGAATGTTTTCAAATAGATTATTTTAAATATTGTAACATTGTCTAATATTTGTAAGAATTATTTTATATAAACTAAATTGCAAAGTTGAAATTATTTGTATAAAGTATATTAGAACTATAGTCAGAATTAAAAATAAAATCTGAATTATTTTCGATATACAAAAAAATTTTTTATGAAAAAAAAATTGAAAAAAAAGTTGAAACAATTTTTTTTCCAAAATCAATTACTTTGCTAAGACAAGCAGAAAGTTATTTGAATCATTTAAATCGGACGCTTAGTTCTCTCAGAAACTACCATTTTTTACACATTTAGCTACGTATCTTCAAAATGGCTGGGCCTGCCTCTGCCAAAAACTAATAAACATTTCTTCCAATCATTACTAATTGAATGTTTTTTAGATTATTCAAATCGGATGCTCCGTTCTCTCAAAAACTCGATATCTATTTTCTTCACTCTTTGCTCTTTATCTGCACTACTGCTGGACCTGTCTTTGCCAAAAACTAATCGGCACATCTCCCTATATATATATATATATATATATATATATATATATATATATATATATATAGGAATCGAATATTTTTTGAACCATTTAAATCAGTTGATCCGTGCGCCCGAAAACGTGACCGAAAAATTGTATCCATACATACATACACAGACACACACACATCAATTTCAGAGGTATGCCAAAATGTTCAGAAACTTTCAAGACGTCGAGAAATGTAAAAAATTTTAATTTTGATTTTCGGCTCATTACAATAACTTACCCTACGGGAAGTTAAATAATAGGTTGTCAAATATCTTCCTTCCGCCTTTTTGTATATATCCAAGAGCAAAAAAGCGGAAGGGAGATATTTGACAACTTAATATATTGAAATTTCAAAATATTTTTTTCACAATTTCTTAAAAATAATGTTATTTGAATATCGAAAATGTATTGAATTTTAATATTAATTCTAACTAAAACTCTAAAACTCATATGTATACTATGAATGAATAATTTTAACTTTGCAATTTTATATGATTCTTAGAAATATGAGATAAGTTCTTTCATTCTAACTCCGCTTGACCGAGTTTTGTTTATTTGCTTTTCATGTAAAATTAAGTTCTTATATTTTGTCTATAAAATACGAATAATGAAAGTTACAGTATTTTTAATAATTTATTTGCTAAGCTGGTAAGTTCCAGCAATTTCTCTTAAGGCACAATGCCATGTATCCCTAGTTTTTTATATGTTTTATAATCGTATATCTTTTTTAAACATTATATGTCACGATTAGCAATGATCTAATTCATTTTAAGATCAATTTAATTTTTATCAATCTTGTGATCGATTATTACTTTGTTGTTACTATTAAATTAAATTTGAATAAATAAATATACTTTTGTCAGATTTAAATCAAAACTAAATTTCAAGTTTGAATTGGAATTGGAAAAAAATAAATTATACAATATATAATTGTGAAAATTAATTATTATTTGTGCATGTTTCAGGAACTGTACGATCATTTTGGCAATATTTTGCGGGATTTCCTTAGTCAGTGGATTGTTCCTACCTATAATTGGGTCTAATAAACAGGTAGAAAATGATGCTGTAAAACTTTTTATTGACTAAGTTAATATTAAGCAATAAATTTGAATCTGTGAATCACTAATCCAATCATAATTTTTAGAGTGGAATACTAGATATAATAGACCAATCAATTCTACCACACACAGCTCAATCACCATTAGCTGGAAATGAAGCTTTGCAAGAACACGAGGAAGTTCGTGGTTTGGGTAAAATTAAATGTTGTATTTCCTCATGATTTTTTTATCTAGCGACGCACTAACATTATCAAAATAATTAAAACTGTAACTTCCCGTACCGTAATTTGAATTTTATTAAAGCTCTAACATTTTTTATAGATTTTTTTTTGAGCGCCTTGAAGTTTAATGGTCAAACATTATAAACCTTGGTACGGAATCCATAGAAATGTAAACAAAATTCGTACTTATTATTAAAATCTCTATGAAATATCTGATAATTTGATGTGCATATGTCTAATGATCATTTTTGACCGCCATTAGGTAACTTTTTTTTTGGATCTCCGCCTTCATAAAAATTTAATCAATTCTTCATTTCGTCAATATAAGTGAAATGTTTTTTATATTATTGAAATCGGTTAATACGGGCTCTTAGACAAAATCTTGGACAAAAAATTGTATCCAAACATACATACACACATGCACATATACACATAAATCCATTTCTTTTTAAGATAAAATACTTCTTAAGATTTTCATATTCGATTTTTTTGCTTACCATAACTTACCATACGGATAAAGCACTTATATTATTTTAGATCTATAGAATACAACGATAAAATTTCCATTATTTATAATAATTATTTTAAAATATCTAAAACCATAGTTCTTACTCATTGATAAATTTTTATTGATTTTATTTTGCTATGGTTGAATTGCTGTACCAGAAGTTCTATTTGCCTTAAAGCACAATGCCACTAGTTTTGTATAATAGTTTTTCACCACGCACTAATAGTATTGTGAAAAGAATATATTTAATTACTCCAAATATTTAATTAACTATCACGAATTAAACCTACTGATTAGCTGTCGGATTAACTTAGGCTTCAAATGAAATACTTAGACCAAAATAATAAAAAATATAGCTAATGAATATTTTTACAGTCAGGTTTGCTCATAATGTATTGAAGGGCGTTGGAAAAGAAGTAGCACAAGTATTGAACTTAGGAGATAATATCTTAAACAGAAAAGAAGCGGATCGTGCACTTGATTTGGAACCCGAATTTTTGCAACTCCTACCTGCTAACTTAAGTGTAAAGGATCAAGTTGATGCCATACTTCCAGGTTCGTTTTAAATTGAAATAATATCTTCAATCATATATTTTTATATTTTAGTGCATCTTGGTAATGACCGAGGAAAACTGTTGTGCTAAATATGAACAACAAATATTGATTTGTTTTAGAGACTTTGAGTTCCAATAATACAATAAACCACATAAAATATAGTCTGTTATTTGTTGTGTGTTTAATATCGATCTAATTAATGGGAATCTATCAATTTATGATATTATCAGGACCATCTGTGTATTAAGTTAGTTATACAACTGGGTTCTTCACAGAAGCTGGTATTGAACCCGGGACCCATCGCTCTAACCACTCGTTGACGGAAAATACATATATATTTATGACATACAAAGCTGAATTCTATACTGTGACTAATTTTGTTAAAATCCTTTGAACTAACATTATTAGTTAATATAATTACTATACTCAACAATTTATCTATGCAAGATCTGAAAACTTGGTTTATGAAGTTTTTGGAAATTTAAAGAATTTAAATGCATCTTGCATAGATAAATTGTTGAGTATAGGGATTATACTAACATATAAAGTGTTAGCTCCTGTATTTGTTTCATTCGTAGGTGAGTGTGTTATAAGTGGTTCGAGTGATGGGATCTGAATCAAGTTCCATATCTACTTCCATGAAGTAGTAGTAACATTAGTTTTTATTTGGAAATTTAGATAGTAATGTTTTTTCAAATGAAAATAGCTCTTAAACTATTTTTAGGAAACTGAACAGGTTTCTTTCAGTTACTGATGCTTTAAATATTATATATTTCAGGGACTCTTTGGTGCGCAATACACGATAGGGCTGGTGATGAAAATGATTTGGGCTTACTCAGAGACACCGATAATTGTTGCAGAGCACATACTGTATGTAAAGATAATTTACCGGCAGGAGAAGAAAAATATGGTCTCATTAATACTGGATTTTTTACAAGGCTAGTTGAACAATTTCTTCATTTCATAAAATATTACAATAGTCAAGTCATGCCTACTATTATTATCTTTATATATTTGAATTTTTCAGATCTACTTGTGATTGCGATCAAGCATTCTACAACTGCTTACAAAATGCCAATAACATTATTGCAAAAAAAGTAGCTTACACTTATTTCACAGTTTTGGGTCTACAATGCTATACATATGATTATCCAATTGTGGATTGCGAGAGAAGGTATGTAATAATAAATAGTTCTTATATATAATAAAAGCTTATAAATACAACTTTTAAATGTATATTGTCTGATAAGAATCACCCAGAATTTGATCGACACAATTAATTGAAATTGAAAAATTGAATCAATTGTTACAATATTTTTAACTTCCCATAGGATAAGTTATAGTAATCGCAAAAAAACGAATATGAAAATTTTTATATATCTTAACGTTTAAGAGGTTTCTGAACATTTTGACATACCTTAGAAAAAATAGATGTGTGTCTTTGTTCAGGTGTGTGTGCGCGGATACAAATTTTCGTCGACGATTTCGGGAACTCGGATTTCAATTATTCAAAAAACATTAAATTGCTGTTGATAAGGAGACGTGCTGATTAGTTTTTGGCATAAGCAGGTCTAGCCGTTTCGAAGATACGGAACAAAAAGTGACACAAACCGTAACTCAGTTTTTAAGAGAACGGGGCGTCCGATTTTAAAAATTCAGAAAACATTTTACTTGTATTGACTAGATTCGGAGATCTAGTGAAAAAAGTAAAAAAAATGCCATTACGCGGTCAAAAATGATCATTAGACATATGCACATCAAATTATCAGATATTTTATAGAGATTTTAACAATAAGTATAAATTTTGTTTACATTCCTATGAGTTCCGTACCAATGTTTATCCGTTAGACGCCTACATGGCGCTTACGCGCTTCAATATTTCGTCTCTATGGAGTTAAAGCAGTACGATTGTTCTGAAAAAAAAGTTCAGAATTTCCGAAATAGTTCAAAATAAAGAAAACATTTTTTTTTAAAAAAAGTAAATTTTTGTCAAAAATTTATAGTTTCTCAAAAATCTAATTTTTTCAGAAATGTAAAAAAAATATTTTTTGGTACGGGAAGTTCCAGCAAATTGCCTTAAGACACGATGCCATGCGCTTCACTAGTTGATTAACATTTTTAACGTTCGGGTATTTAGATACAAAACAGTATAATAATACTTTAATAGATAATATATAATAGTATTTTGTGAATACATGTCGGTTTTATGTTACATGTTTAAAGTAGAATTAATAAAGGTAATATATGTACGACGATAGATATGAAAAGCAAAATATCAAATTATAAAATAAATACCTAAGGGATTTTAAGTTATGTATGTGTAATTGTAGAACTTTAAACAAAAAATATTTATTCATATTTAATATGTATAACTATTTTATGTTTGAAGTTCTACAATCGCACATGCATAACTTAAAATCTCTTAGAAATTTATGATAAATACGCTAAATATTAATGAAATTTTCAAAAGCTGTTTTACACAAAAAATAACGATTATTATATTATTTTTGGGCCCGAGTTCGCCGGCTCGATTCTACCGCCAAAGCCCGACATCAGGCAACTTTGATATCAAATTTCCTGTACAACCTGTACATAGATCTAAAATATAGCCTCAAGTGAAAATCGCCTCTCGTGTGTATAGTTGCATATATATAATAAAAATGTCAGCAAATTCTTCGAGTATAGTTAATAATAAATAGGATTGGACAACTACTGGGTTGCCATCCATATAATAAAGTTAAAACAATTACTGAATGTCCTAAGTGTGGCAAATTGTAATTAAAAGTGCACAAAAAAATATAATATTTTTAATATGTTTTACTGTTTTGCAGACATATAAAAAGATGTGTAAGTTACACCAGGGACGAAACTAAACCAAAGACTTGGCAATGGGTCGACAATGATCTTTATTTGTAAAAAAAGATAAATATTTTAAAAAATGCAATAGCAAAATCTTATAATATTATTTGTAACTAATATTGTATTTTACTATATTTTCTTCTAATGTTTATCACATATTAATGAAGCAAGCATTGTAAGTTTTATTATAAAAATAATATATGTGACATATGTATGACGGAAATTTTAAGTCCATTGATTGATATTAGAAAATTATATATCAGAGTTTGGAAAACAAGACCTTAATAATACTTTCTTATAATCAAATATCCAATAATATGAAACAAGTCAAGTTGTATTTTATTAAAAAAATATGTTGTTGTAAATATTATCAACGATATTTATTATGCTAATTTAAAATACAAATATGACTGTAATAGTATCGATTTTTTTTTTTTGTTTTTTTTTTTAAATACGTTCTGTTTTCATAAGCATATAAAGTAATGCAAATTCTTGCAATATTTACGTAATAGTAATCTCAAAAAATCAAAAATGCAAATTTTTGTATTTCAAAGGTTTCTGAACATTTTGGCATACCTTGAAAAAAAAATGGATGTACTGGCCCCAGATGTGTTTTTTTTTACAGTAATCAAAATTCAGCAATCACAAAAATTGTTAAACATCATTAAAGGTTGATAAATTTGAAACGAAATAAGATATATACATTGAACTGTAGGGCTTATTTCCTTCTTTAAGGTAACCTATTAATATTCACGATTAAATTTAATAATTTTTACTTTTCATCTGTAAAAGCTATTATAGTACAGTTTGCAAAAGTACCAATTTGTGTCTTATCTTGTATTATTTTAGTGTGTTATATAATATATAAAGTTTACTACATATCAAATAGCAGATTTTTGGTAAAATGATACTTTTATCAATACAAGGGGCGTATATAAATAGCTATTGATAGGAAATAACACGCGAAAAAATTTACTACAAAATTTAATCTTTTAGTTACCTTGGAACTAGAGTAAAGTAACGCCCATGTTAAATTAATTGATTCAAATTTTATGTTTAGATATAATTATTTGATGGTTAAATCTAGATAATAAATCTTCGTTTTGTTCTATATGGACTTTGCATAAAACAGGTTAAGCAGTTAAGTGGAAAGGCGCCATTTGATTTAAATCAAGTAAAAATTCATTTTTTTTTTCAATAAAGTAAATAAGAAAATAAACATTTTAATGTTTTTTTATTACACAAAAGCAATGAACTTAATTGGGTTAAGGGGCAAGTGGTTTCTCCAATAATTTGTAGTTAAACAAATAAGTCAATGATATTTTACTCATTGTCAGTAAAACAGAAAATACTAGATAAGCCAAATTAAAAATGATTATGATGATAATTAAAAATAATCTCAAAAATATTAAAAAAGTATATCAAACTAATGAACAAATGCTATTTAGTATATAATATGATATTTCACTTTGCAACTAAATTAACACTTTTTAATAAATTTAGATTAATCATGTTGAAAGTGAAAATATGCTAAATGAAGAGTGCGGAGTTCACAAAACTTCAACGTTGACCTTACATATTTTCAATATCAATTAATTCACGCTTAAATAAATAAATTATATATTTAACATGAAATTTGCACAGATGCTGATATCTTTTTCATAATAATTTGAATGTACAATAATAGACATATGGAGTAATTGCATAATATAGCAATATATATAGCATAAAATAGCATTATATATATATATATATATATATATATATATATGTATATGTATATGTATATATATTTGCCTGCTTATTGTTCTGATGACTTTAATTTGACAAAAATCTAGTGGTGCATGGCATCGGGCCTTAAACCTTTCGGGACGGTATTCAAAAAATCGGTTTGTGTAATATTTTGAATGTGTGATATATATTGAAATAAAAAGTTAAAAAAATAATTTTAATTAATAGGGCGGCAGCTGGTGAGGCTTGTTAACCGTAGTACTGTCCGTACTTTTTGTTGGTACACATTTGGACCATTAATTAGTAATTTTTGCAAAGTTGTCTGGGCGGACAAAAAACAAAACGCGGCTGGTTCTAAACTAAATGCTGTTTTATGGGCCATTAGTCCAGTCATTATAGTAAGTTCATCTCGGAATTCGAGATACCCAGCTGTAAGTCTGTAAGTGTAAATATTCTGTAAATGTAAGTGTAAAAATTCTGTAGGGTGTGCGTACCATATGTAGGTTTTGAGACAACTTTTCGGGTGTATTTATAGACTTACAGTGGGTATCTTCGAGATTCTACCTAATTTATGCTTAAATGACTGGACTACATAGGTGTTTTATATCACAGCTAAACACTTAAATTATGTCGTTGCATAAATTGCATTGCTTTCATACATAAATTCAACTGTTCAGAAATTTTCAAACATGGTGGTACACGTGTAATCATCGAAATCAAAAACAAATGAAATATTCGAATTCAAAACAACGCAATTTGAAAAATCTAACTACGCCCAGTAAAAATTAAAACTTCGAAAAAATCATCCTGGCCTAAGGTAATTTGCTGGAACTTTCCGTACCGTAATTTAATATTTTTGAAAGATCAGAAAAAGATTTTTTTGGGAATTTTGAACAATTTTGAAATCTTTCAAATCGGATGCTCCGTTCTCTCACAAACTTAATTTCCATTTTCTGCACCTATTTTCCCAAAAACTAATCAACACATCTCCTCATTAATAGGAATCGAATGCTCTTTGAATAATTCAAATCGGTTGAGCGGTGCTCCCGGAAATGTCGACGAAAAATTTTATTCATACATTCACTCATACATTACATACATTACATACTACATACAAAAATGTTTAGAAACCTCTAAAATGGAAAGATATGCAGAAGTTTTCATTTTCGATTTTTGGATGATTACCATAACTTACCGTACGGAAAGTTAAAAAACGCAAAGCGAAATGATGCAAAACGATATATGAGTAAAAATATATATTACTAATATATATTTCTGGATTATCAACAGCAATATAATTATCATTCATCACATTATTTTAAATAAGGAAAACCAAATATTTATTTAATTATCATGTGTCTTTTTTATCAGTAAACTGACAGTGCAAATTAACTGTCGTTATGCTAATAATCGGCGTTTGTTTTATGTTAATGGGCGTATTAAGCAGAAAAATCAATAACAAGATATAAATTATAAAATGATCGGTAGATGGTCGATCGAAACATTTATGTTTTTGAGTTTCAACAGATACCACTATTAGTCGGTGCTGAGAAGGTGTCAGTTTGGTAACGGTCTTCACTTTGGACGCACATGTTTAATTGTGAGGTGAATCAAGTTGATTTGTGCAGTTGAACTGGTCGAAGAAACTTACATTATGAAGTGAGTACTGATCAACAAAATTTATTTAAATACTATTATATTTGTTAGAAATATATTTAATCTTATATTCCATTTAAAATAGTGAAAATGTGTGTTTTAATACAATCGCAATAGTGCCGGGAAACCTAAGCCTAATAAACTATCAAACCGCAAATCAAATATGCTCAGTTATTTTTTTGGCATAGTTTATTGTTAAATTGCTCGATAAATTAATTACTAAATATATTTTTAGTTTAAGTGGTGGGACGGATTTCTTAAAAGAATACATGCATTTGTTATGATTAAGAAACATTTATTATCTTATTCTAATATCGAAATTTAACACTTTTCTCATATAAATACCATGAAAATTGTTAATAAATAAATTATTTGAAACTGAGTTAATACTAAGGTAAATTATTTAAGTTTAATAGTAGAAGGATTCGTTAAATGATTATAAACATTTGTTAAAATTCAAAAACATCTATTATCTTTAATACCTTTTCCCATCTAAATTCCATAAAATTTATTAACAAATAAATTAATTACTGAATTTACATTACTAGTTTCAGTGATAGAACGATATCTTAAATAATTACACGCATTTGTTATAATTTAGAAACATTTATTATCTTACATTAATATCGGAATTTATTTCCCATATAAATAGCACAGACTTTATTAACAAAATAAATAAAAATAAAATTAATTACTAAGGCTACGTTATTAATTTTAGTGATAGATCGGATTTGTTAGATGATTACAAACATTTGTTATTTATCAGAAATATTTATTATATTATTTTAATATCAAAATTTAACTTTTCCCATCTAAATACCATCAAATTTATTTACAAATAAATTAATTACTGAATTTACATTACTAATTTTAGTGAAAGAACGGATTTGTTAGATGATTACAAACATTTATTATTCATCAGAAATATTCATGTCGGAATTAATGTCGAAATTTAACAGTTTTTCATCTAAATACCATCAAAAATTTTTACAAATAAATTAATTACTAAATTTACCTTATTAACTTTAGTGAAAGAACGGATCGTTAAACTGTTACATACATTTGTTATGATTCAGAAACGTTTTTAATTTTATTTTAATATTGGAATTTAATACTTTTCTCATTTAAATACCATAAATTTACTAACATAGGGAACTTGTAATAATTCCATAAAACAATTTTTATGGAATAATTTTTATTCCGTAAAATTTTGTTTCGTTTAGTTTAACTAACAATAAGATGTGAAATTATTCATTTTTATTCAATTTGTACAATTTTATTTTTTCTAAATTATATAATATTTAAAACTATGGTCAATTTTCAATATTTATTATTTATTTCGCAGTTGAGCAAATATAACTTTTAACTAACAAATAAATTATATACTGAATTTATATTATTAGTTAAATCTTAAATAATTACATGCAGTTGTTATAATTTAGAAACACTTATTATCTCACATTAATGTTGGAATTTAATACTTCTCCCATAAATACCGTAGAATTTATTAACAAATAAATTAATTACTGAATTCACATTACAAATTTTAGTGATAGAACGGATTTGTTAAATGATTACAAGCATTTATTATTCATCAGAAATATTTATTATATTATTTTAATGTCGGAATTTAAGTTTTCCCATCTAAATACCATCAAATTTATTTACAAATAAATTAATTACTGAATTTACATTTTAGTGATCTAACGGATTTGTTAAATTATTATATGTATTTGTTATGACTTGAAAACATTTATTATTTTATTTTAATATTGGAATTTAATAATTCTTTTTCTCATCTAAATATCATATAATTTATGAGCCTTGGTAAAAATAGGGACACAAAATAATTTTATATTGAATAAAATTTAGTTTTAGTTTAACAATACGTTGCGAATCCAAACATTTTTTTATTTAATTCAATAAAACTGTTTTTTTTTTTAAATTATATAAAATTTAAAACTATGGTTAATTTTCAATATTTATTATCACAGTTGAGCAAATAAAACTTTTAAATATTTTTTTCAAATTCATATAAAATTTAAACTGATGGTTAATTTGAAATACTTATTATTTATTTTGCATTTGAGCAAGAAACTTTTAATTATTTTTTTCTAATTTATTTAAAAATTTAAAATTATTAGTAGTTTTAAATATTTATTATCAAACTTGCAGCAAGTAACTTCTAATTAATTTTGCTGATCAATTTACCTTTAGTTCCTCTAAACTATTTTATTTGATATGAATTTTATTCATGTTGCACTGTTGATATAAAAATTCTTAATACTTCACATTATATGTTTATAATAATTTATTATTCATGATAATAATATATACATAAAAGGATTGATTTCAATTTTAAATTAATTCAAAAATATTTATTATTCAAAAGTAAATATTATATATAATTAGCATATTACTCGTATATGCCCCAATATAAATTGTTTTGTTGTCGTTGTTATCATTTCTATAGTATAGTTTGTTTTCAAAACCTTCAAAAAAAAGTTGTGATTTGTTGCAGCAATTTTGAATTAACCAGTAGTTTTGAAATTTTTACTTTTTGAGACCTCTATACTAAAACACTAAAATTGAAAAACTGTCCTTTCCAGAACACAATATATTTGCAACGACATTACAGTAAATAAATTACAAATTAAATTAGTTTTTATATAGGGACATAAATGAAGTGTTTTACTACTTTTTTTTATAAAATAATTTCTATGTCAATTTTATTTTTTTATTTTATTCTCAATTGCATTTTATTTATTAATGCAGAATTACGCACTAAAAAATTCCGCAGAAATTAATTATATTTCAAAATTTAGAAATCCGTTAGTAATAAACAACAGAGTTGTTTAAAGTAATATGTTTGCTAGATTGTGCTCTAATTAATACGGAGGCAATATAGTAAAAATTTCCAAAACGCATAGATTAGTGAATTATGCAATTGAATTTGCATAATTCATTCATCAGTTGAGTTTTGGATTTTTATTATTATATTTATATATAGATAGATATTCATGAGTTTATATGGACAGCTAGTGACCTTTCCATTAGTTCGTGTTGTAAATTGATGCAAACACAATTTATTGCTACAAACTTGCATAAATTACAATTGAATTTCTAAATTGCATGCGATTGAATTTATTTGATATTTGTAAAATTCAAATAAATTGATAAAAATAATGGGTCACTACTTTTTACAGCAGCATTTTATATTACGAGTAAATTTAGAATTTTTAATTAATTATTAATAATTACTAATTTTTTTTTAAAGTTAATTTAACTTATTAAATTTGATTTTTTAAATGATCATATGCTGAATTAAGAATACTTCATATGAAATTATGACTTAGTATAAAACGTCTTTTTTTATAATTTGCTTATATATAAGTATTAAAAAAATCTAATTAATTGGAAAGCACACCTTTGTGCTTATATTTTACGATATAAATCAAAATACTTCAATTGTACTTTAAGTGCAAAAATTGGGTGTGTAAATTTTTTGTAATTTTTTTTTTTTGGATTTTTAAAGTTTATATTATTTTTTTCTTAAATTTTATATTGTTTTTTTTAATTTTTTTTTTGACCTTTGCATTAGCATTCAGCGTATACATTTGATTTTATAATGCTTTTTTATAGAATATTAATTGAAAATTCTAAGTTTTATATTCTTTTCAGAAATTATTTGAGCAAAGATAGTAAATTGTTATACAGAATTTTGTGATGACTTTTGAATACTGAAACTAAATACATATTTGAATAAAATTATTTTTCATTATTCTTTGAAATAAAAAACAGAAATTTTATAACATTTGCAAAAAAATATTCAATGGACCCTGTATATGAATAATAAAAGTAAGTATAAATTCATAATTATTCATCACATCACATTTACACAAAATGCTCTTATATATCAACAATATCCTATCTCTGCTCAATAAATCTGCCTTAATAAATTTAACCAATTAGAATTACTAAATAGATTTTGGACTATCAATTAATATTCTAAAAAACAAGACCATAAAAAATGTTTTATATTTTTCATATTCGGATTTGTAATATGTCAATTAGTGAGATTGTTTAGTGTGGTAGTTTTCTTATTTTTTTATCAGCATTCAACAAATTTGTCTTGAAAGCATCCCTAAAGTTTTTACCAATTAATTTGAAACTTTAAAATTTTTAATTAATCAGAGTGGCTGTAAATAGAATACAGGAATACTCCCGAATTAGTCATTTAGTATAAAATTTTTATTTCAAAGTGCTCACTGAAATTATTTTCCGTGGATATTACCAGTGTGTACATACTTTTATTGTTTTTAAACAAAAATAAACGCATAAAGATATTATCAAAGAATAATGAATTAAACATTTTGATCATTAAACAAATACAAAAAGTTGCTACACAAAACAATAAACACCTGCTTGAAAGCAAATGATTACTTAAGCGTTATGATTTAAATCCGCATATCGATGTCAATAATTTTTTATTGCCGAAAATCATAAGATCAAATAACAATGTCTAGACTATAATTGAACAAATAATTATTAGTAAGAGTAAATAAATAATATGGAAATAACCGTTTTGCATTGGTCATTCATTGCTGTCATTGTACAAAATATTTAGATTGTGGACATGAAACTATTAACAGTAAGATATGATCATACTTGAAACTAGTGAACCTTCGGGAACAATAATTAAAACAAAGGTAATATCAAAGTTGTATAATGATTTAAAAACTCGAAAGACGTGATAAAAATCTTGCTTGAGTATATTTACATATATACTTGAAATAAAACAATAATATACATTGTATATGCATATTGGACGAAATCTATATCTTCACATAAAAACCATAAAAAATGAAATATGCTATACTTTTTTTTCACTTTTACTGTAATAAAAAAAAAGTGGATAGAAGGTGGTTTTAAAATTGATATAATAAACAGACAGCAATTGTTTTTTTTATCAGTCACCATGAAGATGCAAAAATTATCTAATAGTAATATTTCCAAAGGATTAACTTTAATTATTAAGAAATATTTCACAGAAACCAGTTTTTTCAATAGCAGTAAGTGTAGCAATATTTTTACATTATGCCAGTAAAGATCTTATATCATAGGGACTTCTGTATATCGAAACCATTAATTGTTCTTTAATATTACTGATTATTTTATTTTATTAATTATTTTAAATATTCAGGTCGTTTATTTTTTTAATTTGTTATAATTAGTTGTGTTCATAAAATGTGCAATGTTTAGCTACTTACTGTAATTATCGAGCTTTCAGTGGCTTAGTTCTAAGAACTTTGGTCTTGCAAAATTAGGTTTCTTGTTCTATTCTAGTCTTGGACAACTTGATATTAAACAGTAGATCTTCGGATGATTTTAAGTGAAAACTAGTTGTGAATGGCATCGTACCTTGCTGAAATTAAAATTATTTTTTTTCTTTTTACAAAATATATCGTTTTGTCAACAGGAGCAGATTTTTTTTTTGAATCATTCAACTCGGGTGCTTATATCTCTCAAAAATTGCAATCATTTGCACATCTTGCTTCGTATCTCCGAAACGGTTAGACCTGCCTTTGACAAAAACTAAACACCACTTCTCCTTCTCCCCATCATTACGAATTGCATTTTTCTGGATCATTCGAATCGGATGCCGTTCTCACAAAAACTCAATTTTATTTTCTGCATTCTTTGCTCCGTATCTCCGTAACGGCTGGACCTGCCTTTACCTAAAATTAATTAGCACATCTCCCTATCAATCGAAATAGAATGTTTTTTGAATTTTGAAATTTCAAATCGGTTGATCCGTGCATCGATTTGAATGATCCAAAAAACATTCAATTTGTAATGATTGGGAGAAGTTGTGTTTAGTTTTTGGCAAAGGTAGGTCCAGCCGTTTTGGAGATACCGAGCCAATTGGGCAAAAAATTGCAGTTTTTGAAAGAACTCAGAATCCGATTTGGATGATTCAAAACTTTCTGCTTGTTTTGACAAAATAATTGCTTTCGGGAAAAAAAATTCATTTCAAATTTTTTTGAGCATTGAAGTTCTAAAGATCGCTTGTATACTTTAAATAAATTACTTTAACTTTACAATTCAGTTTATATAATTTCTATAAATGTTAGACAATGTTACAGTATTTATTTATAATAATCTATTTGAAAACATTTAATATAACTCGAACATTTTGTTACGGTACGGGAAGATCCAGCAGTTTGCCTTAAGGCACGATGCCATACACAACTAGTTAATAATGTTATTATTTATAACAAACTTACTATATTGTGAAACAATCGTTCAATTTTATTTTATTCATTTTTGAAATATATTGCAAAATCAAATATTTGCGCAAGGCAACTTCCCATAATATCTTTACTAATCTGATTAGATCTATAGTTTTTGCTTGTGTACTTTTTTATTTAGCGTTTACATTTGTTTGATATTTTAAGTGATACAAAATCATTTCCCTATTCAACTTCCGTATTTATCTTAGACCCAAGGTCGAATATTACAAAGATGCTTATGCATTAAATCTGTTTTATGATCAACAAAAGTAGAAAAGTTGCATAGTACATATAATGCACTTAACTAATACTTTTACTCTTTTGTTATTTCTGATATTACAGTATACCGAAATAAACAAAATAAACTTCACAATAAGCACGTCACAATAAAGCAAAAATTTATTTCCAAAATCAATAAATAGTTTTTCATAATATGAATTATCAATAACTAGATATTGTAATGATGTCAGATATACAGTCATGCAACTTTTTTTATATCGAATATTTATCCGAGGTTAAATTTTATTTTATTTACCACCAACTTATCACCTTTATTCACCTTATGTTATGGTTATACTAGTTAGTAGCCACTGAAACCCCAATGTTTATTTCGAAAATCATTAATTTCTATTTTATAATATAAATACTTGATATATAATAAAATACATAATAATTATACATTTATAACATAGTAGTCTGATAGATTGATTAATTGTTTACCAAATTTAAAAAATAACTAGTGGTGTATGGCATCGTGCCTTAAGGCAATTTTCTGGAACTTTCCATATCGTAACAAAATGTTCGAGGAATATTAAATGTTTTCAAATAGATTATTATAAATTCTGTAATATCATCTAATATTTATAAGAATTAAATAAATTGAATTACAAAGTTAAAATTCTTCACTTAAAGTATATAAGTAAGCTCTAGAACTTTTACCAGAATCAAAATTGAAATCGAAATTATATTCGATATACAAAAAAAAATTTGAAAAAAAAAATTGAAATGATTTTTTTTCCTAAAGCAATTGTTTCGTCAACACAAGCAGAAAGCTTTTGAATCATTCAAATCGGATGCTTATTTTTCTCAAAAAATGTCTTTTTTGTGAATTTAGCTCGGTAACTTTAAAATAGCTGGACCTGCCTTTGCCAAAAACTAATCAGCACATCTTCCTATCAATAGGAAATTTTAAACCATTCACATCAGGTGATCCGTGCGCCCGAAAACGTGAACGAAAAAATACGGACACATAAAATACATATACACATCAATTTTTTCTGAGGTATGATAAAATGTTCGGAAACCTTTAAACGTGGAAAAGTACAAAAATTTTCATTTTCGATTTTCAACCCATTACTATAACTACCCTACGGGAAGTTAATAAATATATCTTTATTGTTTCAGATCTCGATGGTTAGGCCAATGATACCTTTTCATTTTACAAACACTAAGCATTTTTTGCTGTTTAAAACACAAATAGTCTTTTGTTTGTGATACTAAAATAAAATCAATCACGGTAGTTTTCTGCAAATTTGGATTTTATAAATTCCGTTAGAAACTCTTATATTCTAATAACATATACATTTTGAGTTCATAATGGCTAAAAACGTGGGACAAACTAGCCAGGTGCAATGAAAACCTTGGACGTTTCGATATCAAGCAGTATGATATTAAATTTACGCTTGAGGTTATATATATATATATATATATATATCAAAAAAAAAAAATAAAGAAAAATTGCCTTTCGTGATAAGTTATTTTAACTCGGAATTATTTGCTTTTCGTGATAAGCTATTTTCACTCGAATTTATTTAGTAAGAACTAATATAACTACTGCTTGATATTAGGGCTTTCAAACGAATGAAACAGGCTACTATGTTTTGAAGCCTAATTATTAATTATTTTGAAAGTGAATAGAGAACTAATATGCAAAAAGCAAAACTAAGAAACACAATCATCTGTTGAGCAATAGTTTTTATACAATTAAATCATATTATTTCAATAAAACAAAGGCTTAATTATTATTATATGAATAGTTTACCTTCATGGTAAATCAGTTACGACTACATGCGATGTGATCTATTAATATGCGAATTAGCTGCTAAGATGTAAGAAAATATATACAGATCTTTAATAATACTTAATTAATTAAAACAACTTGATTAAAAACATTTTCACATGTACATATTATATTTGTTTGAGAATTTAGTGATCATTTAATTAGCGCCTATTTAATCATATTTTAGTTATATTGTAAGAAGTTATTACAAAATAATTGACATTCTCAATCATGAATGCAAGTGCTGCAGTTTCACCTTTACAAAATTCAACTTAAGCATTTTCTAAAGACATACGTAAGGAATGGATTTCAGAGAAATTTTTTATATACTGCTACATGAGAAACATATTAAAATACAAGGAGAGCTCGTACATTTAGCACAAAATGTTTTTTATACGATTTTCTCGTTAGTTGTTAAATATCTCATTTTGGGGAGCAATCAATTCTGGAGTTTCAGCAAGTAAAAATTGTAACAACTTAAATTAGATTGACATTGTCGTTCCTCCTATTTGGTTTATTTCTTGATATATCTTTTTAATTAGTCATTGATTAGAAAATGAAATAATCTGTCTTAGGACTTTAATGTCTACTTAGCATTTATAATTAGCTTTTATAATAGGGCTCGCCCGTAGTTAAGCGGTTAAGAGACGGGACTTGTTTCAGAGGTCCCGGGTTCGATACCCACTTCGAGCAGCCTGTTGTCAGGCAGCAGTGACAAGGATTTTCACTTGGAAATATAGATAGCAATATGTTTCCAAGTGAAAATAGCCCTTGCCCGGCATTGCTGCACCAATAAAAAGTCAGCCCTATTAGATTAATTCTAATAACAAAAATCATCAAATATGGATGGATTAACTATTGGATTACCATCTAAAAAATACGAAGTAAGGAGAAGTTTCAGCCCAACAGCTCATAGGACGTAAGGTTCTGATTGCTGTTAAAAATATAATAATAAAAAAAATCGTAATTGCTGAATAATATTGAATAAATATGTATAATTCTGATTTACGCACGAGTAATATGTATATAAACTACGATTACTTCTTTAAAAAAAATATTCTTCTTTTTTTCTACGAATCCGAAATGGTTTTTAAGCAAAAAACGAAAAAAAGTACCTGTCTCTAGTGGTGTGTATCGTGCCTCTAGGCAAATTGCTGGAACTTCCCGCGCCGTAACGAAATGTTCGAGGAATATTAAATGTTTTCATGAAGATCATTATAAATACTGTAATAAACTGAATTGCAATGTTGAAATTATTTGTTTAAAGTATATTAGATAACTTAAGTCAGAATTACAATTAAAATCTGAATTATTTTCGATATACAAAAAAAATTGAAAAAACAATTGAAACATTTTTTTCCAAAAACAATTATTTTGTTAAAACAGGCAGAAAGTTCTTTGAATCATTCAAATCGGACGCTTAGTTTTCTTGAAAACTGCAATTATTTGCACATTTAGCTCTGTATCTCCAAATCCGAAATTTCCCTATCAATAGGAATCGAGTGTTTTTTTAACCATTCAAATCGGTTCATCCGTGCGCCCGAAAACGCGGACGAAAAATTGCATCACACACACACACACATCCATTTATTCTGACAATGAGGTATGCCAAAATGCTCAGAAACCTTCAAAGCGTGAGGAAATGTAAAAATTTTCAATTTCGATTTTTGGACGACTACAATAACTTACCCTACGGGAAGTTAATAAAATACATATTAAAGTATAATATAAAATACTAAAATTTGGAACTGTTTATCAACATTTTTTAATTTTTCATTATAAATTTCTTTGCAAAAGTGTTTATTAAATATGCAGAAATTCAGTGCAAACTTGTTACTGTTTTGGTTAAACAACGACAACCTTTACAAATCAAAATACTCTCTCTTACAAAATACAAATATATAAACATATAGAACACTGCATATCAAGAAATTGAAAGCTCTTTTTAAAGCTTATTATTTTAAGTGATTTTTTTATAACTTTGATCTGCCATTTTGTCACAAACAACAATTAGAATTAAAAATTGGTAAAATTACTTTTATTGACTTAATTTACCTTCTTGTTTCATTGTTTACTCTTACTTCACCCACGTTTTTATAGACGGTATATAAAAAACAATTGAATGTAACTTAAACATAACAATACTTTTTATAAAACAATTAAATAATGTATATCTAAATTGTTCTATTAAGGTGTTCTAAACTAAACAACAGTGCTCACCACAACCAAAAAAACTAACAACGAAAGAAAATACTTTTGTTATGAATTTTCAAACATTGCCATTTATCTTTCGATAGCGGCGACGTAAAAATCAAGATGATGGCTGGCTACACATCTTTTTCCCTCTAATTTCAAATATTATGGTTAAAAAATTCTTAGCTTTACTTGTTTTTGTTGATATTAGACCAGTGTATCTGATAGTGTTAGCTTGTATGTGATGCATCATCGCCCACAAAAAGCAATTTTTACTTCAGATTATGTTTGAGATCAATAACCTCAAGTAGAAATTTAATGTGATACTGCTTGATATCTGGCTTGGTAACGAACCTAGGACTAGTTTTTATACATTACACCACGACGGGTTCCAGTCATCAATGTTAGATTCAAGTTTTCTTAATTGACAATATCAATAATAATACAATTGTTCATAATCCATATTGTTTGGTCCAATGACCACAACCTTGAAACAGTGACCTCTCACTAAAAATATATTCAGGTGTTGCGCATTCGGAGACTCGGAAAAAATTCTTAAATATGCATCGATAACGTAATATATACAACTGGGACAAAAACATAAATGTTATAGCAAGTGACAAAATAAAATTAATGTGATATGCATCAATATCGGAAATGGGAAATAACCTAAAGAAGTAATATATCAGAGATTTTTGTAATTCAAATAATAATAAAATTCTACTTATAATCAAAAATTTGAAATCGATCGATAAATTTGAATTAAAAAAATCATATTAAATTTCTATGAGTACGTAGCGCAAACGCTAGGATTTTTGTCTTTGCAACCACACCAGCACCACAAGCATTCAGATTCAAATTTTATGCTAATTCTACGTGATATCAAGCAGTAGGAAAATTTGTTTATACGAGAGAATATAGAATAAATATGTACGAACGTTAAAAATGAGACATAATAAAGGTAATAATATTATATCTAGCAAGTCCAATAGAAAAACATTAATCAAACATATGTCATAAATATTATAAAATTCAAACATTTCGCTAGATGCACAAGTAAATGTCATTTTATCTCTAGTTAAATGCCATCTATAAGTTCAGATTAAATATTTATACAAAAATGTTGCTCACATCTTAATATTTCAAGCTTGATAGCGATGATCAGATTCTAACATAAGGTTTAATATGATCTCAAGTGAAAATGGTCTTTCGTGGGCATTGCTGCAACAAATAGAAGCCAACGCTATTAGAAAAAGCAAATGGAAAGCAAACTGAATCTCTAACTGCGGAAGAGGCTAATATACTGTTGTGTCTAAAGCATTACTCTGTACGGATCTGACACTTGGACTCTAAGAATGACCAGCAAAAAACTATCGAAAGAGTTTTGAAATGTGGTGCTGGAACCGAATGAAGAAGATAAAGTGAACAAATAAGATATCAATTGAAAAAGTACTGAGAAGGGTGATTGAAGAAAGAACTCTACTGAAAACTTCATTAAAAGGAAACTGCCTTCAGACGGCACACTACAATTTTTTATTATATTGTCCACACACAATAAGAAGAATGGTTGACCGCTGGGTTGCTGGAACCAGGAAGCATGGAAGCAGAAGTTTGGGAAGAAAAATGCATAAAAGTTTATATAATGGTAATAAAATGGTAATAGAAATGATAAAAAAGAGTATCATTGATTTGCAGTGCTCCGATACCGTGGGCCTGCGTTTAGAAGGCAGAATACATTTTATTATTAAATTGTCTACACACAAAAAGTAGGGTGATTGACCGCTGGGCTGCTTACTCGTTAAAATATCCTTATAACATAAAGAAAATAAGTGATAAAAATTAAAATAAATTTATATCATAATATTTAATATAAAATTTATTTGTTGGATTATGTTTGATTATAGTCTTAAGCAGGTTAATTATAAAAACCGGTCCTATAAAGGACGAATATACCAACTATTGATATTTGACATAAGTTAAAATTTATGGTACACATAAATGAATGTTCTTTAAATTTGTCAGTTTTAATTTGAAATCAGGTTTCAAATCAAATATGAAACTAGCTGTAAGTGGAATTTTGTTTTAAGGCAATTAAGGCATCGTGCCTTAAGGCAAATTGCTGGAGCTTCCCGTACCGTAACGAATTGTTCGAGGAATACTGAATGTTTTCAAATAGATTATTATAAATATTGTAACATATTTATAAGAATTATCTAAACTGAATTGCAAATTTAAAATTATTTGTTTAAGTTATATTAGAACTTTAGTCAAAATAAAAATAAAATTTGAATTATTTTCGATATACAAAAAAAACTAAAAAAAAAAAAAAAAAAAATGGTACATTTTTTTCCAAAATTAATTTTTTTGTTAAGACAAGCAGAAAGTTTTTTGAATCATTCAAATCGGACGCTTAGTTCTCTCAAAAACTGCCATTTTTTACATATTTAGCTCCGTATCTTCGAAATGGCTGGGCCTGCCTTTGCCAAAAACTAATAAACACTTCTCCCAATCATTACTAATTGAATGTGCTTTAGATCATTCAAAATGGATACTCCGTTCTCTCAAAAAGTCGATTTCTATTTTCTGCACTCTTTGCTCCGTATCTCCGAAACGGCTGAACCTGCCTTTGCCAAAAATTAATCAGCTCTTTTCCCTATTAAAACGAATCGAATGTTTTTTGAACCATTCAAATCTATTGATCCGTGCGCCCGAAAACGTGACTGGAAATTTGTATCCATACATACATACATACACACACACATACACACACACACACACACACATCCATTTTTTCTGAGGTATGCCAAAACGTTCAGAAACCTTCAAAACGTCGAGAAATGTGAAAATTTTGAATTTCGATTTTCGGTGCATTACAATAACTTACCCTACGGGAAGTTAAAAATTATTCAATGTATAATAGTATAAATTAATAAATATCATAAATATTTATATAGACCCATGTAGAAATCAATCTCAGTTCCATATATTGCCAACATTAGATTTCTGTGGCCGTGATTACTTATATTACACAAATATAGGCGAACGTCGGTTCTGTGATGATGTCAACTAATCGATCAGGTCAACGTTAGTCGATATGGAGGCAATATTATTTGTAAATGGCCTTCTCCAATATTGTCCTTAAATTGAAATATAACTAGTTGGTATTGGTATTTTGCATTGAGGCAAGTTACATGAACTTCCCGTTATGTGTAAATAATCGACTTAATCAATAATAAATAAATGAATTTATGAGTGATTAAAGGTATTCTTAGTGGATCAATTACACATAATTGAAAACGAACGAACACTCTATTGTTATACCAAGTAAATCATCTAATTTTAACTTTAACAAACGTCAAAAAAGCTACTCATTTTTTCAAACTGTGATGATTTTTTCAAAATAAACTACTTGTCGTAAGGCCGTAATGTTTCAGTAAGTTCTATAAGACCATGATATATATCGCCAAAAAAAATCCATAAAAATCGGCTTACATTTTTTTTCAACAGTTAATTACGAGAAAAAGGCTCGGTAGATTTTCACCTAAAACTAATCAGTATCATTGCCAACTAATATCTTTCGAAGAGTTTTTGATATTTTTTAAATCGATTCGGTAGTATAAGCTTAAATGTGGACAAGAAGTTTAACACTTTATTTCTAAATTACAAAGAAACGGTTCGGCCGATCGTAGCGCAAAACTGACAAACGATAGTCCTCATAGAGATACATCGAATGGCTTTTAAAATTTTCAAATCGGTCCAGCTGTTTATGAGAAAACGTCGATTTACGGCAAAAAATCTATTCACATACATACACACACATTTTCCAAATTTGGTCTCATTCAATTCAGAATGGCTTGAAATGTCGAGAAGACATAAAATTAGCGAATCGGATTTTTTTATGAAAACATAAACTTCTACTTCGGGAAGTTAAATATTGATGCAACATTTTTTATCATCGGCTAATAAATATTGTCTTCAAATAGAAAAATAAATATTGTCATTTAAATCAGAATATTTAATATAATATTTATATTTTTATTGGAGTGTGAATATAGTCCTTTTATAATTTGTGAAGAACCGGTCTTGCAAAGGACGAATATGCCAACTTGGTTAAATTTTTTTGGTACAAATTGCTTTGATATTCATATAGATATTTTAAAACGGTCCGATTTGAATTAAATTCAGGTTTTCAAGTTAAAAATATGAAATTTAAATATATAATTGTATAAATTAATAAATATTCATATGTTTGTTTCAGGAACTATACGATCGTTTTGGCAATACTTTGCGCGACTTCCCTAGTCAGTGTTAATGGTTTTTTCCTACCATTAATTGGGCAGTGGATGGAAGACATCGGCTCATCCGTCGGAATTGGGTCTAGTAATCGCGTAGAAAACGAAACTCGTGTAAATATTTTTATGAATAAATGAATATTAATCAACTTAATAAATTACTCATCTTTCATCATTTTTAGAGTGGAATTTCCAGTATTAAATCAGTTCTGCCACATAGAGTTCAAGCGACATTGTCAAGGAATGAACCTTTGCAAGACAACGAGGAAAATGGGGGTATAGGTAAAATTACATGTTTCATTTCTCTGTTTTTTTACTCAGTTATTTGTGTTATCAAATATAGTTTGCACAGTATTACTTATTAAAAAATTTGTGTATTAAAAGATACACTCACATCTAGGATAAATAACAATAATTTCAATCCTATAATTAAAAACCAAATGCGTTTTAGTAATTGGCTAGTTGTAATTAGTAAAATAATATAGAATTGTATAAATTTATGGCACAGCTTTCAAATATGCTTCAAAATGTTATTAGGAAAATCAGTAAATTTGTTATACATTTTATCCTATTTTTTGCTTATGTCATAATGGCATAAAACATTTTTCGGTCAGATGTTTCAAAAAAAAAACGTAGAAAACATGTTTCAAAATATCTTTGAACTATATTCAAAATTTTATCATAAAATTTATCTTCACGAATGTGAACACGCAAAACTTTTTTACGTCATTCATATAATTTAATTCAACTTTTAAGTTTAATACCATATTGGGTATAAACTTACGGGGCTTGTTGTTGTTTAGCTTCACAAGAAAATACATGAATTACTATAATTGTAATTATCACTAAACGTAATGCTAAACTTTAAATTTGAAGTACCACATTTTTGCATATTCACATTCAACAAACATAATTTCATATCTTCTCTTTGTCTAATTCTTGGAACTCTTGTTTCTTTCTTTATCTAAATCAAAAACCTATTCTAATGAAATTCTTTAAAATAATATTGCAAAACTAATTAATATATTTTCTACTTCTGTTTTTCCTGAATAACAAGTATTTATAACTGTTTCAGGCAGGTCTGCACGAAAATTTTTCACGCATATACGAGATAATTTTCATCATTTCGGTACGGAAATTTTTATAAAAACATGGTTGTGGAAAAAAAATTATTTGCTTTGGAATCAAGTATCGCTTTTTAATCATTTTATAATGAAGTAATAAAACACGATTATTGTTCTATGCAGCTTATGATTTTTAATTTAATCACTTTAATAATATTTTGATGAAAATTGAAATAATTGATGCATTTCAGACTACGTACAAACAACAAAAGAGTGCGCGTGAGGTTCACACGCGATTGAAGTAAAACTTATTTGCAACTGTACTAGATGGCATTTAGGTGAAAATATATACATCATATAACAATTTTGAATAATCTTTATTAGTAATATGGTAACACTCGTGATGAACACATTTATTAGTGCCAACCATTATACACATACATTACAAATAGTGTCAACCATTATACATATACATTATAAATTATATATTTATAATAGCATTAAAAATATGTATAATATTTAAAAACAATAATGTAATTAAATTCATACTTCAAATATGACATGATCGGTTTGTCATTGTAATTCGTTAGAGAAAAGAAGTAATTGCATCTTATTCGTTCACACAGTGGATTGTGTTAAACAACGCCTAAACAAATATTATTTTCGCAACTTCACTCATCATGTAATTGTGTTTGAAGAACTTCATGTAATTAAAATTAACATACATTCATTGACTGCTTGTATTTGTTTTACTTCTTCGCTGGTGATATAATCTCATTCTTTGAACAGCTGTAATATCTGTCTTGCCTAAAAAATATTTTTTATTTCAATAACTTCAAAGATTTATAGAAACTACGTATAATATAGAAATAATTTCTAATCAATAAACTTACGTTCAAATGTTAATTTGTTTTATTATTTTCAAGGAACAGGGTAAAATATTCTTCTGATTCAGACATTTTTCATTAAATCAAGATTTGTATTACGATGTAACTTTAAAATGTTTATTTATCTATGCCGATTTTCTTGTTGATATCGGTACGCATACAACGTTGATGCCGGTACGCATACAACGAAAGATCTCTATTCACATACATAACGACTAATCACAATCGACCCGTATCGAAATAATCTTATCGTGAGCGAATGACGAACAGTTTGGGCATAACGGACTTCCGTTGCATTTGTACGGGTTTACACTCTAGTCGCGCCTAAAGAAGTTTTACTTCAAAAACAATATTTTTTTTGTTGTGATTTTTAGAATGCACTTGGTTTGGTTTGGTTTTTGTATATTTGTATATCAATTGATCAAACTAAATTGAATCGAAATCAATTGAATTAAACTAAAATCATTTAGAAAATAAGCTTAATCTATTCTTTGTATAGTAACTTCACAGTGTATTTAAATGTAAATTATAAAGCATAAAAAACACTTCAATTGAAATTCAAATATATATTATTGCTAATGTCCATATAACTAGCATAATAGAAAATTACTGACTGGTGGGCTATGGTATGAACTTGGGCTTAAATAAAGGAAAAAAATACTATACATATGTAAATATTTTATAGGCAATTTTGGCCGTAAAGTGTTGAAGGGTGTTCAAAAAGGTGTCGAAAAAGGAGTAACACAAGTCATGAATATTGGAGGTAGTTTCTTGAACAGAAAAGAGTCAGAACGAGCACTTGATATGGAAGCTGAATTTTTACAACAAGCGCCTGCTAACAAAAGCTTCAAAGATCAAGTTCAAGCCATCTTTCCAGGTACGTTTTAAATTATTAAAATATTGCTAGTATTTTTATTCTGCTAATTAATTTTGCTTTTTGTTAAAATTAGGTACGACTAATAACGAAAAATATTACGCAAATAATGAATAACAAATATGAAGTTGTTTCAGAGACTTTACGTTACATTAATGGCGAATTTATCAACTCAAAATATTCTGGTTTTTATCTAAGCTTCTAAGAAAATTATAAAATAACCTCGTTAAAACGATTTTCCAGAAATGAAACCAGAAACGCGTTAAGTAGCTAAAAGGCGTATTATACGGGAAGTCATGTCCAAAGCCATAAAGTAGCGTCTTGTGCAAAAATTGATGTTACAAGCTTACAAGTATATAGAATGACTAACCATAGGTAAAAGAAATAAATACACATTTTGAATAAATAAAGTATTTGAGTAAAAATTGCTTATATATGAAATTTGTATTCAGTAATGTAATTAAAAAAAGCAATAATGATTTAAAGAAAAAAGACAAAGTTCATTATCATGATTTGTGATGCTAAAATGTTTTTTCATTTATTTTTTATTTATTTATATAAATGATTAATTTATAGCATAATACATTTCATAAACTTTTGTATTATTTTCATAAGCGTTTGTCTGAAATATACATTTACTTATTCATAGCAATTAACAAAGATAAGGTAATAAATTAGTTTTCTCGATTTTTGATAGCTATTAAGATGCTCATAAGATTCAGTAGACGATGCAATTGACAGATAAAATAAATCTTATTTGATTTTGATTATCGCAATTAATTTTAAAATAAACTTGTAATTCATTTTTTATCTTCCCTTAGGGTTAGGGAAAATGAAAATTTTTATATATGTTTCGACGTTTTATGACGATTTCGGGAACGCGGATAAAGCGATTTGAATAATTCAAAAAAACATTCGATTCGTATTGATAAGGAGACGTGCTAATTAGTTTTTGGCGAAGGCAGGTCTAGCCGTTCCGAAGATACGAGGCAAAAAGCGGCAAAAACGGTAACTTAGTTTTTAAGAGAACGGAGGTCCGATTTTAATAATTCAAAAAACATTTTACTTGATTTGACAAGATGAAGAACTGATTAATTTTTTGGGAAGGCAGGTCCGGCGGTTTTGAACTCTCAATAAAAATAAGTTAAAAAAATGTCATTTGGCGGTCTTTGGACATATGTACATCAAATCATCAGAAATTTTATAGAGATTTTAATGTGTACACTGAACACATTTTGTGTATTTTTTTTTTTGATTCCGTACCAATATTTTTAATTGCGGTACGAGAAGTTCCAGCAATTTGCCTTGAAGCACGATGCACCCCACTAGTTTTATGTTTGATTCCTTTTCTTATCATTTTCATTTTGATTAAAAATAATACAATCCTACTAAATGCAGAGGTATTTAGATATACCTTAAATCAAATTAGGGCGCAAACTTCACGATAAAATTAAAATCGATATAAAAAATTTTATTCTATAACTTTCATTTAATTAACATTACAGAGTAATAGTTTCTTAAATACTTCAGCTTGCATTTGTCTATGCATGAACTGAAACATCAGAAATATAATTAGAAGGTTTTTGATTAACTTTCTAATATAACATTGTCATTCATTAATCCTATTGAAATATCATTACATAAATTTATTTGAATGCCTTTTTTGAAAATTCGGTTATGTTCATTAAGTCGTTTCATAATTATTAAGGGTTTTTTAATTGCAGGAACTCTTTGGTGTGGTGGAGGCGATAAAGCACGTTCTAATGAAGATTTGGGCAGATTCAAAGACACCGATGCTTGTTGCAGAGAACACGATTTCTGCCAAGATAATATCCTCGCAGGAGAAGAAAAACATGGTCTCATCAATGGTGGATTATTTACTAGGTTGGATAAAAAATGGTTATTTTAGTCACAACTTAACTTAGTTATTGTTAACTGCTATATTTAATACCTATTTTGTATTTTTTAGATCTCATTGTGATTGCGATCAAAAGTTCTACAAATGCTTACAAGATGCCAACAGTATTATTTCTAGAAAAGTTGCTTTCACTTATTTCACAGTTTTAGGCCCACAATGTTTCACCTATGATCATCCAATTGTCGATTGTGAGAGAAGGTGTGTTATAATAAATATTTAATAATAAAAAATCATGATTCATGCAACTAATTTAAAGATTCATCAAATATGTACTAGAATGAAACACAAGCACAAATATAAACAATTCACTATAACTTATATTGAAAACAAACAATTTTAGTTATAGTTGAAAATTTTATATGGTAACAAATGATCAGAAGATAGGAAATTAAAATTAAAATTTATTTATTAATAATTCATAAAAATTAAATGTATGCTTAATTGGTTTTAATTTTTATTCAGTATCATTAAACTGTTAGTTTTTTTTTCCTTTAATATGTTCAATTATAAAATGAAATATCTTCTTTTAAACATTAAAATTTAATTGCTTTTAGTAAATGAAATATAATATGTAAGAATATAAATATATAAAATCAAAATCATGTGTGGTTTTCCACAATTATACATGCACAACTTGAAATCACTACCAATGAAGAATATTTTTAATATTTTTATATTCTTTTTCAGAAATATTAAAAAATGTGTAAGATACATCAGAGACGAAACCAAAGAAAAAACTTGGCAATGGGTCGACAATGATCTATTTTTGATATAATACGTTAACTATATTACCAAATACGAGACCCTTTTTAAAACATGAATTGCAACTAAAAAGTCTTCGAGTGTTCATCTAATATTAATATAAGGAGCATTGTAAGTTTTATAATAAAATAATATAAATAATATATGTAAAGTCAAGTAATAATTTGATTATAATGACGCAAATTTTAAGTTCATTGATTGACATTAGAAAATAATATGTAAGATTTTGAAAAATATATCCACAGTAATGCCTTGTTATAATCAAATTGTTATTAATAGTATTATATAAGCCAAATTGTATTTTAGTATAAAAACATGCCATTATAAATCTTGTCAACGATGTCAATTATATTAATTGAAGATAAGATATGAATGTAATGTAAAAGCATCAAATATATTAAATATGTTTTATCAAATATTTGTTATATTCAAATATTTGTCTTTTTGATTATAATCTTCTTCTTAAAATTGTTTTTGGGAAACTTATTCAGTAGCTTCTATTAATACGTTGGGCGCCTCTTCAGATTTCCTTCTAGACAGTGTCAGCTACCGGTAGCGGCAACTGAGTTTTTATAATTTTATTTATTCTCTTTTAATTATTATTCAATAAACATTTTGCTAGAATACAAAAAAAAAAATTAGAACAAAACTCAATTTTTTCTACTAACAAATGTCTTCTTCTAAAAACTTCTAAAAATATTGCATATGTGTATAAAATTATCATAAAAAGTATAAATAACTAGTTGATATTGGTATTTTGCCTTGAGGCAAGTTACATAAACTTTCCGATATGTGTAAATAATCGACTTAATCAATAAAAAATAAATAAATTTAAAAGTGATTAAAAGTATTCTGAGTGGATTTATTACACATAGTTGAAAACGAACGAACAAGTTAACTCGGAGTATTTTCTAAAAGCAAATTTTCAAAAATCAACAATTCTCATAATTGAACCAGTTTCTGTAAGACTTTAATGATTTAGTATGTTCATTAAGGCCAAGTACTCTATCGTTATACCAAGTAAATCGTTTTATTTTAATTTTAACAAACGTGAAAGAACCACTCATTTTCTCAACTTTTCATGAATTTTGAAAATTAAAATACTTGTCGTAAGGCCCTAATATTTCAGTAAGTTCTATAAGACCATGATATATTATTATATATCGCCAAAAACAGTTCCATTAGAATAGACTTATATTTTTTTCTCAACAGTTAATTACAAGAAGACGGCTCGGTAGATTTTCGCCTAAAACTAATCAGTATCATTCTCAACTAATATCTTTCGAACAGTTTTTGATTTTTTAAAATCGATTCGGTGGTATAAGCTTAAATGCGGACGGAAAGTTTAACACTTTTTTCCAAATTACAGAAAAAACTGCTCGGTAGATCATCGCACAAAACTGACAAAAGATAGTCCTCATGAGATACATCAAATGGCTTTCAAATTTCTGAAATCGGTTCAGGCGTTTCTGAGCAAACATCGATGAAAGGTCTAATTTTGACAAATGCCAAAAAAACGATACTAATTTTTGCAAATTTCGACGAATTATTGAAATTAAACGATATGTCGTAGGGTCATAATATTTTAGTATGATCTATAAAACTATGGTATCTACCGTCAAAAAAATTTATAAAAATCGTCGAAATTTTTTTTTCAACTTTTCATTACAAGAAAACGGCCCGACCGATCTTTACCAAAGCCTAATTTTGAACGGTTTTTGGATTTTCAAGATCGATTCAGAATTGCGGGCTAAAACGTGGACGAATAATTTTCATTTTTCTGCGATTTACAAGAAACGGCTCGGCCGGTCGTCGCGCAAAACTGAGAAACGCTAGTCCTCATCGACATATATTGAATGGCTTTTAAATTTTTGTAATCGGTCTAGTCGTTTTTGAGAAAACGTCGATTTACGGCAAAAAATCTGTTTACACACACACATACACACACGCACACATACTTTTTCCAAATTTGATCTCATTCGATTCAGAATGGTTTGAAACGTCGAGAAAACATAAAATTAGCAAATCGGATTTTTTATGTGAACAAACTTCTCCTTCGGGAAGTTAAATATTAATACTTTATTTTGATACTAAATATATTATATATTATATATTATATATATATATAATATATATATATATATACATATATATATATATATATATATATATTATAATTTATAGTGTGACTGTGGGCGTATGTATATATTTATGAGCTGCATTTGCATGATCTTCATGATACTGCAAAATTTGATAAAAATGATTTTATCACTTGCAATATAATGCCAAGTCACCAAGGCAAATACTATTTTAAAGATAGTATTTGAAGCAAGTACATGTATGCAAGTACTTGAAGATATAATTATTTAGCCAATAATTACTTGCCTATTGTCCCATATTGACGGAAATAATGTAAAAAAGTCTTAAGTGTTACTTATAGATGCGTGCGGTAAACGTTCTCATGATATTAGAATCTGAAGAACAAACTAAAATTCTAATTATTTATTACGTCACACAAAAGATCTTGTCAAATTAGATGACTGGCATGATGTTTATATTACTATTATAATTTAAGGGGCCTTTATTTGTAAACAATTTTATGTGCTGTTTTATTAAATTAAATTTTATTAATGAATTGATAGATTAAGGATTAAATAGTTTGATAGATTATGGATGATAAAATTTAATAAAAAATACATTATTGCTTTTATGATGCCTTGAATTTAACATTTAGAATCTTAGGTGTTCGTGAGTTCAAACCCCGTTCTGGACAACGTGACATCGTGCACGCCCATTTTCACCTGAAAATATAGATCAAAATTATGTTCCCAATTGAAAAGTGCTCATTACGGGTACTACGGTGTGAAATGGCAATGAGGAATCTTTCACACTATTTTTTCCTGAATCGAGTTGGTGTTTAAGCTGCTCTAAGGTAGTACAGCCCACTATTATTTAACTTCGGATATTTCTTCCTGATGTTCTGGAGAGGAACATAATAATTTTAGAGGTTCATGTAATCAATCATTATTATAAATGGTTTATTCTGAATTTAAACATCGTTAATAAATTTTTGTTAAACAATATATGAGATTTTCTTAAACTTAAGCGTTGAGCTTGATGAGCTTTTGCGATGATTTGACTTAACTATGTTGTTTTTTTGTAAATCGCAAACCAAATAGTCCCATCTCTGATATATGAATTTATGTAATATTTATCCATTTTTGTTAATACAGCATGATACAGCAATTGCGAGTAGCAGACATTTTGATGACCTCACTACTGTTTGACATCAGGCTGCCCGAGGCACGTATTGAGACTGAAATGTCTGATTAAAATCCCATAGCTCTAACCACTTGTCTCCGGACTATAAAGCCTAAGATAAAATATTCTTCATAATAAAGGTAGGTAGTTACAAAGTAACATTTTAATCACTGAATAAAACACATATTTTCTAGAAATGATTATTATTATTTTATGCTCAGAATCACATATTGTACAATATAATATTTTATAAGTAGAAAACTTTATTTTTGGTAATTGTATTATTTGAGTAAAATACTTCATTTTTAGTTAAATCATATTTTTCAATGAGGGCAAAAAATCTCAAAGTTGGCATGTGTGTACTTAAACATAATATTTAAAACTAAATGATTATCTCAAATGCAACCACTAGTGTTAAAAAAGTATAACACTAAGGTTAGATAAATGCAATAATTAGTTGGAAAAAATAGTTTTTTTGGATATTATGAATTTTTCTAAACATCAGTTTTTACATGAATATGAATTTATGGACATCACGAATAAAGGACCTGTGTAAACCCTCATATATAAGCTAAATATATGTCGATCTTAATTATTGTTTCTCTCGATATTTATAAGAATGTACTTGTAACAATAAGAAACTTAGCAGTGATTACATTTTGCAATAATTTTCAATAGTTAACAATATAACACATTCATAAAAGTTTGATATAAAATAGCAAAAACATTAGTACCTGTAAAACACAGTTGTTGAGAATCTCAAATCTGTTATAATTTATTGCACTTTTCAATTTTGTTATAAAAATGAATAATAGTAATGAATCATCTCCGTATTGGGCGTCAAATGAATTTTTTACAAAGATTGTCAAAAAATTAAATAGTGATGCATCTGTGATAGGTTTTCGAATTTGGTTAGCTACTGCTAAAGGTGATAATTATTTAAGTGAATTATATAGAGCTGAAATCGAATATGAGTAAGTATTCTTTGAAAAAAACTACAGAAAAATTTTGGAAAAAATCATTGCTAAATTATTATATAACCAGTAAAGTGCCTGGCATCGTGCTTTAAGACAAATTGCTGGAACTTTCCGTACCGTAATCAAAAATTTTGGTACGAAATCCAGAAAAAATTACACAAAATGTGTACACATTATTAAAATCTCTATAAAATATCTAATAATTTGATATGCATACGTCCAATAAACATTTTTGACCCTTCAAATTATATTTTTTTAACTTATTTTTATTGAGAGCCCTTAACTGCTGGACCTGCCTTTCCAAAAATTTTATCAGTTCTTCATCTTATCAAATCAAGTAAAATGTTTTTTGAATTTTTAAAATCGGAAGCTACGTTCTCTTAAAAACTGAGTTACAGTTTTTGGCTCTTTTTGCCCCGTATCTTTGGAACGGCTAGACCTGCCTTTGACAAAAACTAATCAGCACGTTTCCTCATCAATATGGATCGAATGTTTTTTGAATTATTCAAATCGGTTGATCGGTGTTTCCGAAATCGTCGACGAAACTTTGTATCCGCACATACACGCACACACACACACATACATCCATTTTTTCTAAGGTATGCCAAAATATTCAGTAACCTTTGAAACGTAAAGATATACAAAAAAATCATATTATTGGATATTTTGTTACGAATATTTTTTATGTGCTTGTTTGGTTTGTTAAGGAATAGTATGAGTAGTAGATATAAAATTTCCAAATATTTCTTTATCTAATTTTTTATATCTTTTATTGTTTTGATGTTATTTTCTAATGCCGTCTTTAATCTTTTAGATATTTTTCATTGTTCGCGTTTTTTCAAAAATTGACTATAATAAGAAACTTACCTCTGAAATTTATGTAAAATAAAAAAAGAAACATAAACACAATTAAAAATATATAATCATTGAAATACAGACCTTGTCTCCAATGTATCAAAATTACTTCTTGTCTTAAAAACTAACATTCATACTACTTGAACAATAAAATACATGACTTTGATTTCTAAAAAATAATCTTTAATTACTGACAAGTAACTGTGAATAGTGATATATGTTAGTGCTAATTACATTTTTTGTGTTCATGTAATAATGTGATTCTCTAGTATTCAAAATCAACTGATGAAAACATAATGAAGATAATGAAGATCCTTATAAAATATTTATATTTCATGAATGAAAACCTTTATAAAATATTTTTATTTCATTTTGATGTAGTGTTTTTGAAAATTTTATACATATTAATTGATGAAATTCATTTGTTTTTCTTGTAGAACTGAAAGAAAAACTAAAAAAGTAACTTTGGTTATAAAAATAATGCCTGAAGGAAATCAATCAGAAGAATTTGTTAGAGAAATGGGAGTCTTTCCAAAGGAAATTTCTATGTACACCAAGGTGTTACCAAAATTGAGCAAAATTTTATATGGCGTTGGTATTAATACCGAATTATCCTCAAAGTAAGTAAAATGATAAATATATTATATGATCTTATTATGAAGATTCTAATTCAAACGTGTCTTCGAACTTTATGCCAATATCACACGAATTTCGAATATACTCCAATTTTAAGATTAAACTAGTGGTGTATGGCATCGTGCCTTGAGGCAAATTGCTGAAACTTCCCGCATCGCAACAAAATGTTTGAGGAATCTTAAATGTTTTCAAATTGATTAATATAAATACAGTAACATTGTTTAATATTTATAAGAATTATATAAACTGAATTACAAAGTTAAAACTATTTATTTAAAATATATAAGTGAGAGTATGAACTTTATACAGAATTAAAATTAAAATCTGAATTATTTTCCATATACAAAAAAAAATTTTTTTGAAAGATAAAAATTGAAATATTTTTTTTTCCAAAAGCAATTGTTTTGTTAAGAAAAGCAGAAAGTTCTTTGAATCATTCAAATCGGACCCTCAGTTTTCTCAAAAATTGTCATTTTTTGCACTTTTAGCTCTGTATCTTTGAAATAGCTGGGCCTGCCTTTGCCAAAACTGATAAACACTTCTCCCAATCATTACTAACTGAATGTTTTTTAGATCATTCAAATCGGACGCTCCGTTCTCTCAAAAACTCGATTTCTATTTGTTGCACTCTTTGCTCTTTATCTCCGTAACTGCTGGACCTGCATTTGCCAAAAACTAATCAGCTCATCCCCCTATCAATAGGAATCGAATGTTTTTTAAACCATTTAAATCGGTTGAACCGTGCACTCGTGACCGAAAAATTGTATCCATACATACATACACAGACACACATCCGTTTTTTCTGAGATATGCCAAAATGTTCAGAAACCTTCAAAACATCGAGAAATGTAAAAAATTTCAATTTCGATTTTTGGCCCATTACAATAACTTACCCTACGGGAAGTTAACTAGTGATGTATGGTATCGTGCCTTAAGGCAAATTGCTGAAACTTACCTCATCGCAACAAAATGTTCGAGGAATCTTAAATGTTTTCAAATTGATTAATATAAATACTCAGTGCTGGATTTACAGTAGGGGCAGTCGGGGCTTCTGCCCAGGGCGGCAAATTTTCGGGGGCGGCAAAATTTGGATATCCAATAGTGAGAAGAAAATTCGTTTCCATATAATTAACTCCTTTTTTTAATAGCATTTTTAATTTCAAGAAATATAATTAACAAAACATTATACAAATGCAATGCAAAATTTGGCAATTTGGCTAATCTAAAGATTTGTAAGTGAGTTGAAAGGTTAAGTAAAATATGTTGTTCAGATCTCGAGCCCTCTTAAGATGACGAATTTGTGCACTTACAAGCTCATAGCGCCGAAAAAAATTAATTATGTGTCTTACGGCAAGTTACTGAAACTTTCCGTACTGAAAATTACATTTTATAAAAAGCTTCAAAATTTTTTGAAAAATGATAAAAATTGAATTTGAAAAAACTTTTTTTATATTTCGTTTTTTTTTTTGAAAATTATTGAGTTTTATTCATTAAATTTATTAAATTAAATTTTATTTGAATAATTCGATTTCTATTGATAGCGAGACTTGCTGATTAGTTATTTGCCAAGACAGGTCCAAATGTTTCGGAAATACGGGACAAAATGCCAAAAATAATAATACCGGTTACTATGGCAAATACTTTTGATGATATGATGCTGATATTTTTATGGTATCGAACCAATATTTTATGACAAAAAATTGCAAAATCAATAATATTATCATATTATGGATTAAAATATTTTGTCCAATTATAATATTCCTATTACTAATAGTATCATATATTACAAGTACTAAAAATCAGGTTAGTTCTATATTAGTAAAATAAAAATTGAAAATAAAAAAAAATGAGGAAAAAATACAATTGGACATAATATTATAATCCATAATAACATAATATTATTATCCAAACCATACACTTGTTCAAAACGTATGATAGTTTAAAAAAAATTAAATTATTTATTAAATAATAATCTTACCCGAAAAAAGTTGGAGATTTTCAGATTGAAAAACAAAGATTATTTTAAAAGTTGTATTATATTGAATATTTGGACATTTAACATCAGCGTATTTTACATTTTTCATTACACATTTATACATTAAATAAATATAATTAATAAAATAATTAAATTGATAATTATTATATTTATAGCTAAGATGCAACTATTTTCCACACCACCCAGGAGGTATAGTTGCCAGGCGCGCTTTTTTTAATGTGGTGTCGCCGTACAAATTGAGTACAGCCCTAGTCCACTTACAAACTAACTTAAATTAATTAACTAAACTAATTTACTAAACCTAACTTAAATGATACGAATATAATATGAAAAATACCCCACGAAATGATTGAATGTATGTGAAGATCTTCTATAGAAAAAAAACCGTAGACGGCAAGAACTTGTTAGAAATTAAAGGTAAAATTGTAATGGACTATGGTAATTTTGTAATTAAGAGAAAAAAATAGAAAAAAAAGAAAGAAAAAAAAAGTATTTACATGATGTACCCCCCTAAGATCCACCATGTAAATACTTTAACTTCATAGGTTCCCAGCACTATGAAGCTTAAAGAGGAATGCACTTATAAAGTTCATAAATTTGTGTATTAAGTATTGTTATATGAATTAATATTAAATAATTGTGAATAAACGCGAAATCTATGCGAACTGGAAGGTCCTTGCCGTCTTCCCCACCCATTTTTAAAATAAAAAATAGTAAACTAGCCTAATGTATTCTAGCCTAATTTTAACTTAATAATAAATCCATGTGTACGTCCTCCAATTTTGTAGGCAATTTTCTGGTTGATTCTAATCTTGTATGTATCTTCATCTCGTATGGATCTTGATCTTGATGTTTCACTGTATGTATCTTGATCTTGAATTATATCTTGATCTTGAATTGTAAATATCAAGGTTTTGCACTGTATATATCACGATATATCACTGTACACAACACTGTCTGGCACTGTATATAACCCGATTTTGCCCCAGGATATCTCTTATTTATAATATGTGTATAAATCCGTCCACGAATCAAATATAAAAAGAATGAATAACGTAAATGGGGCCCCGATGAAATAATATAATTGAATAGAAAATGATCGCAAAAAAAGAATATCTCATGGTATATCTTAGCAAGTAAGATAGATATCTTAATCTAACAAAATAATATAGAAAATGATCGCAAAAAAACTAATATCTTATGGTCTATCTTAGCAAGTAAGATACTTATCTTAATATAACGTTCTACTGGTCGTAAAGTGGTCCATCCTACTTACTAAAGTGATCTTTCTTAGTTACTTATCTGAATATACAAACGTTCTTCTGGTCGTGTGTGCTCCTGGCCCATCCTACTCCTGTACACTGGTAACCACTAACGTCCTGGTAAACGTTATTTCGTTTTAGTAATAGTGTTTTTAGGATCTTTTTCTCTTGTAACTTCTGTGTTCAACCTAAAATTAATAATTTTATTTAATTCTATCAATATTAAAAAGATTTGTACATAGCTCAGAGTTTCGTACCATCTCACGAACATTGCCAAGTTCAACTGCTTATAAATTCAGCATTCCTCCACCAGGAGACTCATTGTGCGACCAGTAAAAGTAAAGTTAATTCATGAAATTGTGTTCATTACATTACGGCACGAAAAGTAATCAAATTAACTTTTAAAAAAAAATATAACTGAATGTTAAAAATCTATAAAAAAGTTACTTCTTTCCATGGGCCACTTAGCAAAAAAATAAAAAAATAAATTTAATAATAATTATAAAAATAATGGCACAAATAATATTAATTATTAAATTAAGTGCATGGGGTTACGTTGCTTCTGGGAAAACAACGCAGGGGTCCATACAGGCAGAGATATAAAACAAAAATTAATCAATTAATAAATTAAATTTTAATGTGAAACCCGACTACTTGGACCTGCCGTGGGGGGTAGGCGGCAGGAACGTAGCTTCAAACGCGCAATTTTCATCATAATACGTTCGTTCGTTTTCCGAAAATTAAAAAAAAAAAAGTGTGGACCATGTACTCGAAATAACGCAAAATGGTAAATAAGAAATTACTTTTAACACTATATCAAATAAACTAAGTTACAATTAATATCAAAAAAAGTTTAATGCACAATAAGCCTCCGAAGTTAGTATTCACTGCACATAACACTGTTGGCACTGTATAAAATCTGAAAAGAAACGAACTACATTAAAAATCAATTAAACAACTACATTAAATAATTATAACAAGTCAATTGTAAATAATTCCAACTTAAGTTCAGATATAAATTTTAATGTTGAAATAGTTTTCTAATTCTAATCCTTTTTTTCATTATTATTGACTTTGTTATTAAAATTATTATTTTGTACAATTATTATGCAATATTCATGGTTTAATGTTATAAGACTTAATAAAATTTATACATATACTACATATGTTCTTATTTCTATTTTTCATTTAATAATTCAATATTTAAATCAAAATGTATATTCAAATAAATTATATAAAAATGAATTTTATGTCATAAAATCATACCTAAATTCTACAGTTGGAATTATTTATATTTATATAATATAAAATATATACAATATACATTAGATACATATATACATACCTATATATATATATATATATATATATATATATATATATACCTATATATATAAATATATATATATGTACTTGCGCTTTGATTTGATTTATTTTTATTGAATTAAAATTTAAAAAAATTGAAAACCGTTTTTATTTATATTATTGGATTTACATTATTTTCTATATTTTATTATAATTTTGGCCGAAGAGTTATTTCAAAGCCAGCACAGCAATTCTTTGGCAAAAATTATTTTGAAATAGAAAAAATAACATAAATCGATTTATATAAATAATAAACAGTTCCCATTTTTTAAAAATTTATAATTCACTAAATAAAATTAAATAAATCAAAACACAAGCTAACACCATGCATAAATCATATATTCAAGAAACTGAATATATGATTTTTTTTAGAAACTACTTGAAAAAAGTTTTAGAATAATTTTAATTATTATAAATGACTTACCTTTCACCGTAGTGTCACCTCGAGGTCCCAGCACAAAAAGACTTAACACGGTGTTTGTGCCAGCTTTTATGGGGGCGAAAAGGCTCCAAAACAATATAAATCGTTATCGGTCATATTCGTTTATGTCGTTACCTACAAATTCAAATTCAAATCTTATATTTTTGTCATAGATTGTTATCTATGATAAAATCATTTATCTTTGGTTGTTATCTTATGAATAAATAGTTTTGGGTATTAGGCAATTGATAGCGCTAGTGTTGGCAAAATCACAGATAACCTGTCATTGTTTATTTACAATTGGATTTTTGAAGAAAATAAACAAAAAATTCAGTCTTAAAAGATTTTGAATATTTTTAGAAAAATTATAGTGATTATATGGATACATATACCTAATTTTAATTAAGTCATAATTTAGTACATTAATATAAAGTGACAGTGTCTAGGTTTTCCTTTTGAAATTCTATGTTATTTGTCAAATTAATTACTCAATGTTTTTCTACGTAGACAGATTGTAATTTACATGAAAATAAAAAAAAATGGCTACATGAAAAATTTGTATACTTGGTATGAAATTATATATACTAAAGATGAAATAAAATTTTAATATCATTTTATTCAAGTGTTCTATTATACATGTATATATACTTATATACACAGTGCTGGATTTACAGTAGGGGCAGTCGGGGCCACTGCCCAGGGCGGCAAATTTTTGGGGGCGGCAAAATTTAGATAGTGAGAAGAAAATTCTTTACCATATAATTAACTCATTTTTTTAATAACATTTTTAATTTCAAGAAATATAATTAACAAAAAATTATACAAATTTATTAGCAAAATTTAGCAATTTGGCTAATATAAAGATTCGTAAGTGAGTTGAAAGTTTAAGAAAAATATGTTCTTCAGATCTCGAGCCATCTTAATATGACAAATTTGTGCACTTCCAAGCTCATGACGCAGAAAAAAATTAAATTAGTGACGCATGGCATTGTGCCTTACGACAATTTACATTTTATAAAAAGCTTTAAAATTTTTTGAAAATGATAAACATTGACTTTAAAAAAACTTTTTTTATATTTCGAAATTTTTTGAAAATTATTAAGTTTCATTTATTAAACTTATTAAAATTAAATTTTATTTGAATAATTTGATTTCTATTGATAGCGAGACGTGCTGATTAGTTATTGGCCAAGACGGGTCCAATAATTCATTTCTTGAGAAATGAAACGTCCAATATCATTAAAAGAAATTTACATATATGGAGACAAAATGGAGAACTGATTAAATTTGTGGGAGGCAGGTCTAGCGGTTTCGGTGATCCAATAAAAAAATTTGAAAGAGAAACATTTGGCTGTCAAAAATGATCATTAGCCATATGCACATCAAATTATCAGATATTTTAATAATATAAATTTTGGTTACATTTCTATGGGTTCTGTAAAATTATTTATCTGTTATTCTGCGAGGCGGCGCTTACGCGCTTCTTTATTTTGTCTGCTAAGGCAGGCCGATCGCTTTAATTTTTTTTTTAAATATTAATTTTTGGTACGGTTTCAGCAATTTATCTTGAGGCACGATGCCAAGCACCACTATTTACACTATGTAATGCGTAATAAACGTTCTGCAATCAAATAGTTATTTTAATTCTAGAAAAATGATATATATAAACTGATTTAAGTAAAAATTTAGGGAAGGGGCGGCATTTTTATCAGTGCCCCAGGGCGCCAAATTTCTAAATCCGGCCCTGTAAATACTGTAACATTGTTTAATATTTATAAGAATTATATAAACTGAATTATAAAGTTAAAATTATTTATTTAAAATATATAAGTGAGCTTCAGAACTTTAGCCAGAATTAAAATTAAAATCTGAATTATTTTCGATATACAAAAAAAAAATTTTTTGAAAGATAAAAATTGAAATTTTTTTCCAAAAGCAATTGTTTTGTCCGCACAAGTAGAAAGTTTTTTGAATCAATCAAATTGGATGCTTAGTTTTCAACGGCAATTTTTTGTACATTTAGCTTTGTATCTTCGAAATGGCTGGACCTGCCATTGCCGAAAACTAAACACCACTTCTCCAAATCATTAGAAATTGAATGTGTTTTGAACCTTTCAAATCGGTAGATTCGTGCGCCCGAAAACGTGGACGAAAAATTGCGGACACACAGAACACACAAACACACATACATGTTTTCTGAGGTATGCCAAAATGTTCAGAAACCTCTGGAACGTGAAGATATGCAAAAAATTTCATTTTCAATTACCGTACGGAAAGTTTAAAAAAACATTGACAAAAGATTCGTAATTTCTGAGTTTCTCATCACATTTAAAGTTTACGAAAAAACCAAAATTCACATGCATATGAATAGGTTGATCCATATAAATCTGACCATCATTGAAGTCATTAAAAGTTTGTTTTCGCCAGTACCATAACTTATTTTAAAAAGATTTAACTCTTGAAGCTTAAAAAAATTCTAATCATGATAACAAAAAAGATTTTTTCTGTAAACAAAGAATGGCTCGCATACTTCAGCTTCTTCGAATTTTTTTGTAGTAAAATAACTAACTTTTTCATTAATTTTTAGATGCATAAAATCATTGGATATGAAGCCTACTGGTATAGTTATGACCGATTTGGCAATAGGTGGTTACAAAATGGGAAAAAGGACAAAAGGCCTAGATATTACACATTCTACTTTACTTATGGACAAAATTGCACATATGCATGCTGCATCCATTGTCATGGAGCTAAAGGTGAAAGTGTTAAATAAATTATTATTTAATCAAAAACATCAAAGTGTATAATCGAAATCGTACCATAAGAATTTTAATAAAATACAATACCAAAAAATTCTACGTTTTAAAAACTTAAATTTTTTAAAGTTTCTGAAAAAGAGTGTTCTCTTCTCAAGAAAATTTCATTGATATAAAATTTAAAGTCAGGTAAAAAATAACCTTAATAATTCAATTAACAGGATCCTCATTCAGTTGATGATTACACATTAGGTTTTATACAAACAGAATCTGAAGACCATCTGATGAATCAATTGTTGTTAAAAGCTCTGGTGGAGCTTTCAGAAGCTACATCAATTTGGGATGGCTATCAAAAATATTCAAAAAAATTATATAATATGAAGGTAAATAATATTTTATTATAAAATAATACTTGATATATATAATTTTTGTGTTTTTCAACAGGATACAATTATTCAAAGAGCAATGGCTTCAACTAAAATGCGTCCTGGCTGTATAAATGTATTAAATCATGGTGATTTGTGGACCAACAACATGCTATTTAAATATGATCAAAATAATGAACCTACGGATGTTGTTTTTGTAAGTGTATTTTTTTTAATATAGATATTGGTTTTTGGCCATTGACAAAAAAGTTATCTTTACTGTACTTGTAAGAAGTTTGAAATTAAGATCCCATGAATTATAGTATTTACCATCCATTTATGTCTTTATATTTACTTTAGGTGGATTTTCAATTATCTATTTGGTCTTCATTAGGAATAGATCTGAATTATTTCTTACATACAAGTGTACAATATGAAATTATGAATAAGAAAGATTACTTGATCGAAAGATATCACAAAACTTTGGTGGATGTTTTGAAG